>NW_027672834.1:0-80229 GCF_964194105.1 Spermophilus citellus | reverse complement strand
CAAGTTGCCTATGTCCCAGAGATAGTATGTTTCCTACTAATGCCTTTTGTGTTTCAATAGTAGATCATGATGACCTCGGACCAAGAATCCAGTGACTGAAAGATACAATTTCCCAATCGCCTTCAAATATTAAGGAAGAGGAGATATGTGGGGAGCCACTCTGAATGACTCCTCGCCTTCCAGTCCTGAAGCAAGAGGCTCTGACAGATCACTACATCAACCCCTGAAACTCACTCTCTCTCTCTCTCTCTCTCTCTCTCTCTCTCTCTCTCTCTCTCTCTGTCTCTCTCTCTCTCTCTCTCTCTCTTTCTCTCTCTCTCTCTCTCTTTCTCGTTCTCTCTTTCTGTGAACCCTTAAGGTCAGAGGAGACATCATAGAACCCAAAGAAAAAGGAATCAGGCAGCCAGGAGGGAGATCTGGGGCAAAGATGGGACTAGTTTGCTCATTACATTTCCTGATCTGGGTCTCAGGTGCGTAGAATTGGACATTGTTTGTATTTTTATTTTTCTAATGACCTCTACCTTTGGATAGGATCACTCAGTCAATTCCCATATAATGTCACTTTTGATGTCGTTAGTTTTATATCTGCCCTTTTACATTCTATTTTCTTATGTCTTTTTGGAGGGAGGGTGGGGACTGGGGATTGAACGCAGGGGCACTCAAGCACTGAGCCCCATCCCCAGCCATATTTTGTATTTTATTTAGAGAAAGGGTCTCACCAAATTGCTTAGGACCTCACCATGGCTGAATCTGGCTTTGAACTCATGGTCCTGCTGCCTCAGCCTCACAAGCTCCTGTGACTTGAAATGTGCACCACCATGCCCGGCCCTCTGAACTACATGCCCTGAACTACATCTCTATTGCAAGTTTTATTCTGAGACAGAGTGAAGCTAAATTGCGGAGGCTGCTCTAGCATGTTACTGATCTATTTTTTTGTTGTTTGTTTTGTTTTGCTGTTTGTTAATGAAGGTTTCTGATTTTTTTTTTTTTTAGAGAGAGAATGAACTCATTATAGAGCTGGGACCTCCTGAGAAACTGAGGCAGTGAAAAGACCCCCTTGAACCCATGATTTTTGCAATCACATCAGAAAGTTTTCAGACATGTCACCCTGTAACACCATGAACTTCTTGAAGGGGAAGGAGACATTCTCAAGGGCGATAGTGGGTCCTCTCAGAAAGCAGACGGACCCTGTGCCTCTTCTGCACTCTAGTTTTATTGGAGTCCCTGGTAAATTTCCAGAGACTCCTGCCCAGGTGCACTTTTTGACTTTTGACAGCAGGGTGACATCATACTTTCAAGACTCCAGTCATGGCAACTCTATGTCACCTTGGCGCATGCTGAGCCATTATAACTGGATTCTTATCCAAAGAATTATCCTTTCTTCCAAAATCTGGTCTGTGGAAGGAGTCACAAAGTCTGTCCCTGCATAGTCACTTGGGTTCCTCTTAGGGGGTTTCCTGCCTGCATTTCTCATGCAGATCACAGGTAGTTGGCTGAGGAATGTGACATCTCCTGTCCACTTGGGCCAGGCAGAGTTGCAGGTAAATTGCTTTTTGGAAAAGAATGCACGTGCAGGTCAGCACGGTGGGCCCATTTTATAGGATAATTCTCTTAACCGTCTGTTCCCAGCATTCTTGTGTGTGTCCCCTAAAAGACTAAGAGACACAGGTACAGAAAAAGCACAGCTTTCACTGACAGTGTTTCAGGATGGAACATGTGGGCGAGCAGGCAAGTTGCAGTCAGCATTCTATCCTCTGGTTCACAAGGTCCCTGTTTCCCACCCCAGTTCCTCTTTGGCAAAGTACTATGGGGTGCACCAACTTCCAGATCTTCATCTGGGTTTCACTGTGTCCCACTGGGCTGTTTAAAGAAGCATGCTGCAGGGCAGAGTGGCACATGCCTGAAATCCCAGTGGTTTGGGAGGTTAATGCAGGAAAGTTGCAAGTTTGAAGCAGCCTCTGCAGCTTAGGGAGGCCCTAAGCCACTTAGCAAGACCCTGTGTAAAAGTAAAAAAGAGCTGGAAGTTTGGCTCAGTGGTTAGGCAGCGCTCAGTTAAATCCCTGGTATCAAAAACCACACATACTTGTATATAAAGCAATACACCCTTAGTTGTCCCCAACTCCCTTTGTCCTTTTGTGCCGGGAAAGTCTTCTTGGATTGAGTGCATCTTGGAGCTAGACACTTTTGACTTTACCTAAATCAACAATGTTTCTTTCGCTCTTGGTCAGGGTGACCCCTCCCCTACCTCCTGTGGGTCCAGGGTGGCTCAGGTGCATGGACTTGGGATCTGCCACATCCAGAGTCTGAGGCTGTACATGTGACTCTCCATTTTGCTCTCCTTGCCCTCAGGCTGCCTTTCTTACTTCTCAATTCTACATTTAAAGCAAAATACTGTATTCTCATACCCATCCATGTTTGGTATTTTATTTAGAGTCGGGCTCTCATTGAGTTGCTTAGCACCTCATTTTTGCTGATGGCTAGATTCGAACAGGCAATCCTCCTGTCTTGGCCTCCTGAGCCTCTGGGATTACAGGGATGATCAATTATGCTTGGTCTCACACTCTGATTTGTCAACTTCTTCATTGGATTGATTGTAGCTTGGAGTCACCATCTGGAGTTATTCTCTCAGGCCCATTACAGTTATGCTCACACCCACCTTCTTTGAACCACAATAAAAGCAATGCTCAGTGGCAAAGTGTCCTGCCCTCCATTCAGTATCTACCAAGGGGGACAATAAAGGCACCTGGAATTCAATTCTCAGCCCTGGGCAACTATGTGTCCACTTTTCCACACCTGTGGAAATATGACGTTTTACCCAATAGCCCCCCTAGTCCATGGGCAATATTGATAGGTAGAATGAACTTGGGCCAGTGAGCAGGATGTGAAAGACTTCACAAAGCCCAACTTAAGAGTAGAGAAAAAAATTGTACTTAATTTCCAAGAGGGGGATAGACATGAGAGGCAGTATTGGCCCCAAGTGGCAATTTTTTATGATTTATATGCAGGGTTAATGGGCCCAGCTGAGCAGGGTTTTGGTTTCTTTCTGGTTAAACTATCAGTTGAAACCCAGGATGCTGAGAGTGCTGGGTCAGCGCCTGGGGGTATGTTGCTTCCTAGGGCTTGTGGCTTTTCTTGAAAACCTTGACATGGAAAGAATACACTGGAGGGGGACTTCCTCCTGACAAAGTGAGGTCAGTCTTTGCAATAGAGTGACATGCGTCCAGGGGGCAAGTGAGCGTGAGCTCACAGACAAGTTATAAGACCACAGATACCTGAAGCTTAAATCCTACAGATAATACTAAATCCTAGAATCAATTTCCCCTATCCATACATGCCTATGATTACCCTTTCTACAAAACCTCAAAGTCCTTGTCAGCATCTGAAGACAGGGTAAGGACAGGGTTTCCTTGTCTTCCTGGTGTAGCTGCACTGGTCAAAGTTTCTTTCCTGCTTTGCATCATAACCTTTTCTGTTTGGTTTTGGGTGAACACCTGACCAGACCTGTGGGGTCACCAGAGTCACGTCTCTGCAGAAGACTTCCTAACAGTCCAAGTAGAACATCCACACTAAGCCCAAAGCACCCATTTTTTTCCACAGCACATTGCTGCCCCAGAGGATTGCCTTCCTTCCTCCCCCACCCTTTCTGCTGGGGAGGGAGCCTTGGGCATCAGAGCCAACCCCAGTTGCTTCCTTTCATAGATCAGGAGCCTCCTCAAAGCAACAGAGGGCAGGAGGTCAGGAGAATTACTGAAGTTTTCAAATTGTTTTCATTTTTAGATATTATATATGGGTCATATATATGATATCTTTAAAAAGTGTTTCAAAAATTTGGAGACTGTGTCTTTCTAAGTCACTTGAGGTCGCATCTGCTGGGGAGAATATATATGTATATATATATATATATATATATATATATATATATATATATATATATATATATATATATATTATCTATAATATAATATATTATAGATAATATTCTGATTAGATGTACTTGGTGTGAGAAATATATATATTATATATATATATATTTTATATATATAAATATATTATATATATAAACTATATTATATAAAATATCTATTTTATATATAGAATATATTATATAAAATACATATTTTATATATAAAAATATATATTATATATTATAAAAATATATGATATATATATATTTTTTTTTTATTTTATTTTATTTTATTTTTTTTTTTTATTGGATGTTCACAACATTACAAAACTCATGACACATCATATTTCATAGATTAGAATCAATTGGGTTATGAACTCCCATTTTTACCCCAAATACAGATTGCAGAATCACATCGGCTACACATCTCATTTTTACATACTGCCATATTAGTGACTGTTGTATTCTGCTACCTTTACTATCCTCTAAAATCCCCCCTCCCCTTCCCTCCCATCTTCTCTCTCTACCCCATCTATTGAAATTCATTTCCCTCCATGTTTGTTATCCCATTCCCCTCGTAAACTCTTATATATAATTTTGTATTACAATGAGGGTCTCCCTCCATTTCCATGTGATTTCCCCCTTTTTTTTTTTCTCCCTTTCCCTCCCGCCTCATGTCTCTGTTTAATGCTAGTCTTTTCTTCCTGCTCAGCCTCACTGTTCTGCTCTTAGTTGCTCTCATTATATCAAAGAAGACATTTGGTATTTGTTTTTTAGGGATTGGCTATTTATTTACAAAAATATATAAAATATATATATTATATAAAATATATAATAAAATATCATTCTTTCTTTTTTAAGGTACTGGGAAATAAACCCAATGGGGCTTGACCCCGACCTCTGAGCTCCATCCCCACCCTTTTCATTTTATTTGAAGACAGGGTCTCTCTGTTTGCAGGTGCTGACCTGACCTTGGGCTCCTCCAGACTCAGCCTCCAGGAGAAGCTGTGCTTTGTTTTTGTGTAGAGGTTAAACCCAGGGCCTCGCTATGTTCAGAAAGCACTCTGTGGCTGAAGCCTAGCTCAGTGGCCTGTGTCACCTCTGTCGCAGAGGCTAAGCCAAGGCTTCCCACCTGGATTAGTTCCCAGCACAGCCTGGAAGCTCCTCCTGAAAAGGGCTGGCGCCAAGAATCTGTCACTCTACCCAATTTCAGCCTGTGATTGGATGATGTTAGCTGTCAGTCACGATCCAGAGGCGGGCCTGGAGGCCATCCATCCGGGTCGCTGGGGGGAACTGTCCAATCAGTGCGCAGAGGGAGGGGAAGGGCGGGCTTCCGCAAGCTTGCGGGCTTTTCTTCCTCACCAACTGGGCTACTCCTTCTCCAGGCCCCGGGTTCTCTGCTCCAGGGACCCAGGTGACTGTGCTGCCAGTGTTCTCGGGGATCTCGGGTGCCCGGAGGTTCCTCCAGAGGATGCCAGGTCACCAGAGAAGCCAAAAATGGTGAGTTCGCAGAAGGTAGGCGGTCAGCACTTGCCTTGAGCCCGGCGGGCGGGTGAGCAGCTGAATGGCGCGCGGAGTCGCTGCTGTCGGGTGGCCCCGGGCCCTGTCCCCTGGTTCCCTGGGTTTGAAAGGGAGGCTCAGGTCCCAGGTGTCCCCTTTGATCCCTACCTGTGGCCCACACTCACTTTTCCCAACGTGTAGGAAGCAGGACCATAAATGCACCTTCCTTCTTTCAGTGGAGCTCCACCCAGTGGAGGTACTCCATATTGCAGGTGCCTCCTGCCTTCTAAAAGGCCACCTTTCCTCCACCTCACAGCTCAGCCAGACATTCCTTCTTCCCACTTGTTTCAAATAGACACAGTCTGCTAATTGTCATTATCGCTTAGTGAAATATTGGAAAGAATCAATAAATCTTCCTTCCCACCTCCCTCCCCCTCCCTTCCCCCCTCCCTTCCTCCCTTCCCCTTGTGTTGGAATCTGGGCTGGCCTCCAATTTGTGATCCTCCTGCTTCAGCCTCCCGCTTAACTGGGGTTACAGGCCTGTGCCAATGTCCCTGGCAAGAACAAAACTTTTGAAAGCATTTGTTTTCTATTTGTGAATATTATCCTTGAGGGGCAAGAATAATCACTTAACACTTCCTTGTGTTTGGTCAGAATAACTGCTTTAAAGGGAATAAGGGGGTTGTTTATAGATCCCAGGGATATGGAATCCTGGGCTACATCAATACAGTATAACTGCTCCCTTTTCTGAGAGTCCATGATGTAGAGTCACACCAGTCCTGTAGTTAGGTAAGCACACAGGGTAATAATGATGTAGGGACAAAGGAGGCAAGGCACTGAAGGTAGCTGGAAACAGTTTCATCTGGCTGCAGCCAGTCTCAGAGGGCACTGTTTTTGCTGTAATCAATCCATCCATCCCCTGAACCCCGAGTTCAGGTGGTTTCAGAATTTTATACACAGCATGTAAGGGGAGGGGCTCAGATTTCACATTGTAATACCGGGACCCCCAAATAACTCTCAGACCACACAGTCTCATTCCAGTTAAGCCTTTATTGCTGGCCAGTGGTAGACACTCTGCTCTCGAAAGAATGAGATGGTCAGAGTGGTGCCCCTGCCTTCACTTGGCTCCATATTTAAGCACAAAAACCACAAAAGGGAAGTTTGGGGGTTCAGGCAACATAAGCAAGCCTGAAAGTTGTGATCAGTTAGTCTCCAGTTGGCCCCATAGATCATTCTGTGTTCTTGGGGAATTTTCATGAACAAAAGATTACAAACTGCCCCAGTCATGAGCTTTTTGAGTGTCATGGCTGAGTTCACAAAGTGGAGTCACCATAGTCAAGTTGTCACATCACACACATAAAAGCAGCTTTTTCTTTCTCTGTTCTGGCCAAGTTAACCCTTCAAGGACAGCACCTGAGGAAGGGAGAGCTTCTCCCCTTTCTTTCCTCCCCCACCAGCTGTTACCATGGAGCCCAGTTGGTGACTTCTCTGAAACCCAGCTCAAGGCTAGAGGCCTTGTTTGCACATTTCTACAAACTACTATACTGGATACAAGTGTGTAAAAAAACCAGTAAGGGGGAGTCCAGCACCTGGAGTGCTGATTTCTTCCAGACTAGCAGCCCAGTAAAATAGGGCAACACAAAAATAGGAAGTTTATCTACACTGAACTTTTTTGTGGACACTCTTTTGTTGACAGTCCTAAAATTAGCCATGGTGAAGATTTCTGGAGAAACCCAGTTAAAATTTTCTGTGAAAAAAGGGGATGCCACTGTAATAATGTCTGATTCCTTGATTGTCCTTCATCCCCAGCTCTTTTCAGTATGATTTTCAGAAAGGATCTTGCTATGGTGCCCAGCCTGGCCTGAAAGTTGTGATCCTCCTGCCTCAGCTTCCCAATCTATTGGGTTTAAAGGCATCGACAACCCCAGCTACAGAAAATAGTTCATTTTAACCCCAAAATTAATTATCATACTAAGGAACATGGATTCAAGTTACCCTGAATGATGTGTGTGTCCCTCTCTGGAAGAGATTACATCACTTTTTTTCTTTCTTTTTCTTCTTTATGTTCTTTCTTTCTTTCCTTCCTTCCTTCGTTCTTTCCTTCCCCTTCCTCCCTCCCTCCCTCCCTCCCTTCCTTCCTTCCTTCCTTCCTTCCTTCCTTCCTTCCTTCCTTACTTCCTCATACCAGGGATTGAACCCAGGGGCACTTAAACACTGAGCCACATCCCCAGCCCTTTTTATATTATATTTTCAGACATGATCTCACTAAGTTGCTGAGTCTGGCTTTGAATTTAGCAATCCTCCTATCTTAGCCTCTCAAGCTGCTGGGATTACAGTTGTGTGCCACTGTGCCTGGCCTCCATGAACTTTTATAAAAGAAACTGTGTATCAGTGCATTAACCAATTGCATTGGTAGGAACATCAGATTGGTGGGGTACAGAAAAAACAAAGAAAATTTCTTCTGTATGTCTGTTACTTCATTGTGAGCTTTGGTAGATTTTGGAGACGTCTGGTAAGGTCAGTGATATATTCTGAGAAGTTTTGAGATTGTGGTCTGATACAGAAATTAAGATGATTGGCTATTAAAGATAATGTTTGCTCTCCATACAGAACCCTGCCTTTCCACCCTCATGGTGGTCTAGTTAGCCAAAGTCAAGTACTCTGAAGGTTCTTTGATGTAGATGCAACTGTATAGAGACCTTGAGTTCACAGCTGTAAAAACTTGTGCTTTTTCTTTGATCTTCCTTAGGTGTAGGCACCATGTCAGATTTCTTGGGCAGAGGTTCCCTTTGGACACCTCCCAAAGTCCCATGTCCTCAGCCACTGTCCTCTCCTGGAGCTTCCACAGAGTGCCCACAACTGCCCTGTGCCTTGCAGGGTGAACAGAATTTCAGGCCCTGGGTCAGCTCCCCCTAGAGGGCAGCCTGATGTGTGGGGGGCAGGCTCTCAGGGAAGCTGCTGGGGACCCTGGGCTAAGGAATCTCCTGGAAAAGGCCTCATCTAAACAGCTACTTCCTTGGGACCTTGTTTTCCCCAAGCTCTGTTCCCATTATTTGGAGACAGGTGGACAGTCGGCCTGTGGATGCTGGTGCTGAGGGTCAAGGTGAGCAGTGACTCCTGCCCTTTTAGTCTCTCATGGTGTGAAGGAGCAAAACCTCTCCTGGAGCATAAGGACCACCCACCCCAGTGCAGAGCTGTGCAAACCTGAAAAGCCTCATAGACTGGAGTCATGGTCCAGGTGCCTGGGAGGGTGATCCTGGATGCTTTCCATGAGCAAGACCAGGAGGAAGCATGTCCCAGCTGTCAGGGACCTTCCCTGCCCCTTGAGCCTGACACATCTGTGCTCCCTCAGCACCAAAGCTTTCTGTGTATCACTTTGAAATGATGTGCTCACTTATCTGAGGCCCTGGTTTATTTATTCAGAGCCAAATGGGATGGACTATTATTAAAGAAGCAAGAGAGAGTTGGGTTAAAATCCACCTTTTTTTTGTTGTTGTTAAAAATCCCAGCTTACAGCCAGATACAGTGGTGCACATCTGTGATCCTTCCTGCTCCAGAGGCTGAGACAGGAGTGTTGCAAATTTGAGGACAGCCTTAGCAATTTAGAGAGGCCTTATGCAACCTGGTGAGACTGCGTCTCAAAATAAAATATAAAAATGACTGGGGATGTGGCTCAGTTGTAATATCTCTGGCTTTAATCTCGGGGGCATCAAAAAAAATAAAAATAGAAAAAGAAAACATCTAATTGCCTAATTTACCTTTTGCTACCCCTGAGCATGTGTAGAAAGTTTGTAAGATTCAGATTTGTCTTTTCAGTGGTTTCAAATTAAAATCCAACCCTCGATTCCAAAATACCACGTAAGATACAGAGAAACTCTGTCTTGCATTATTGCTGCAGAATTTGAGTCCAATTCTACAAAAATAGTGGTGGATAAATTTATGAATGTGATTTTATGGAAACTTGTATCTGTCCTTCACAAGGTGATGAATTTGACAAAGGACGACAGTTTTTCACTGTTGTTGTCTGAACTTGGCAGGTTCATGCTAACTGTGTGTTTTTTTGTAATCAGGAATGAAACCCAGAGGTGCTTAACCACCAGCCCCTTTTAGATTCTTTGTTTTGAGACAGAGTCTTGCTATATCTTCTAGGGCCTCAGACTCCTGAACCACTGGGGTTACAGGTATGCACCATCACACCCGTCTTCATTGTAAATTTTAAGGACAATTTTGGCAATACCTTGGATACCCAACTGTAATCATTTAATCACTGAATATCAGTGAAAGAGTAAATGACACCTGTTTCCTGCAAAGGAGAGATCCATGTGTCTAAATAAGGGTGCTGATCCCCTCACCATGTCACCTAATTCCTGTTCCCTCCCAACTGCCTCCTCGTAGGGCCACCCCTTTGGGAGCTAGCCTTTTAGCTTACGAAATTTGGAAGTAACATAAATGCTGTCTCTATTCTCTCTGTCTTGTACAACATTTTGGCTGGTCTTAGATACAGTTTACTATTTCCAATTTTTTGAAGAGTATTTTTTGTTGTGGCTGTAGTTGGACACCATACCTATTTATTTATTTTTATGTGGTGCTGAGGATCAAACCTAGGGCCTCTCATGTGCTAGGCAAGCAGTCTACTTCTGAGCCAGAATCCCAACCCAACTATTTAAATTTTTAGATGTAGTTTTTCTTAAGTTTACCTCCAAAACACAACAAACCATGCCTAAATTTCACAGAATTTACTGAAACACTCAGTGTTTTTTCAGAGAGTTTAGATCATGGGAACATTCAGTCTTCTTTGTGAGAAAGTGTGGTGTCTTTCCACTGATTTTGTTGTGTTTTTATGCCTCTAATTGTGTGCCTTTTGTATTATAATCATTGTTATCTCTCATTACATGTATTTTACCAAGCACTACTCTCCAGCCCAAGAGAATTAGTATTGTAGACTGTTGTTTATTTATTTGCTTACTTATTGAGTGCTGGGAATTGATACCATGGACTTGCTCATGCTTAGTTATCTCCCAGAAATGAATTTCAATTTCTGAGCAATGTTCTGGAGGTGGGCAGGTGTTTTACTGGGGAATAAACCTACAGGCACTTGACCACTGAGCACATCCTCAGCCCTTCTTATTTATTTATTTATTTATTTATTTATTTATTTATTTATTTATTTATTTATTTTTATTTTGTATAGTTGTAGATGGATAGAATACCTTTATTTTATTTATTTTTCTGTGGTGCTGAGGATCATACCCAGTGCCTCACACATGTTAGCAAGTGGTGTGCCATTCAGCTACAGTCCCAGACCCCCTTATTATTTTTGATGAAGACCAGTCTCACTAAATTTCTGAGTGTCTTGCTATGTTGCTGAGACAGGCCTCAAACTTTTGCCATTTCCCTGCCTTGACCTCCCTTGTGGCTGAAATTACAGGTGCACACCACTACACCAGCAGTTGGAATGAGTTTTGAAGACTTATCATCCAATTTCTATCCAGATGAAAATAGTATTGAAAATCAGTTTTCTTGCTTTTGTTCATACATTTGAAATTTGTAACCATGACTCTTCCTCTTTGCCTTATTTTTTGCATTATTATGAAAAAGGTATTTGGCATATCATACTGTTTCTTATGTATACATTTTTAAAACTTCATGGCTTGGTAGTTTATTTACTTCTTTATTAGATAAACTTTGTTTTTATGAGCAATTTTAGGCTTACATAGTTTTAGTCAGTGTTCTCTAGAGGAAAAGTATCAAGAGGAAGTATGATTATCAAAGGGGATTCATTAGATTGGCCTACTTGACCCGAAGGTGGATGTCCACAGTGGCCATCTGCAGGCTGGAGAGCATGAGAAGTAGTAGCTGCAGAGTCCCAGAGTCTGAAGCCTCAGAACAAGGTGGATCAATGGTGCTGCCCTAGTCCAGACCAAAGATTCTGGAAACTCACTAGAGAATCACTGGCAGAGTCCACTTTGGGAGAGTGAAGAATTTTGTTCCACCCAAGACAGCGTCCTATTGGATGGTGCTGCCTAGCTTAAGGAGGTTCTCCAGTTTGGCTCTCTATCCCATATGCCCATCATTTGCAGACACACCCTCATGGACACACCCAGAAGCTCATTAATCATCTGCATCCTTTAATTCAATCAAGGTGACAATTAAATGTGCCATTACACATAGTATGTATTTACGCCTTCTCTCCAGCTGATAGTCTCCACTGTTTTCAACATATTGCATTGGTGTAGGGTGTTTGTTAGTTACTAAACCAGTGTTAAACATTTGATAAAGAGAATGGATGAAGCAACATTTAGGATAAGCCAAAGTTCATTCTTTACTTTAGGGTTCCTCTTCCTTGTGATGTGATTGTGTGTGTCACATCGTATACAAGATAATGTCATACAGAAGAGTTTCACTGCTCTGGGAATCCTGTGTTCCACCTGTTCATCACTCCTCCTCATTCCTTCCTCCCTCTCTGCTCCATAAGTCCCTGGCACCCATCAGTTCTGCTAGTGCATCTATAATGTTGTCTTTTGAAGAATGTTCTTGACTGGACTCTTACTGCACTTGGCCATTTCAAACTGGCTTTTCTCACTTACCAGTCTGCCTTTAAGGGTGCTGTATCTTTCCAGGCTGCAGAGCTCATTTTCTGGGTGATGCTCTTTGGTGTGGTTAAACTTCAGCTTGTCCATTCAGTATTGAAATGTGCATCTTCCTTGCATCTAGTTTTGGGCCGTTCTGGATATGGCTGCTGTAGTCACTGCAGTGAGGGTTCCTGTGCCCATAATTTTCACATCATTTGCATAGACATTTGGAGTGTGATGACTTAATTGTACAGTTTTTTTTGCATTTATGATTAAATTTTGCATTTATGATTATGAGCATCATTCATAGTTTTCTTTTCTATTTAATACTTTTCTTCGTCCCTTTAATTTGGATAATATGGTAACTTATGCCTCAGGAAGACTTAGGAGGTGTTAACTCAGCTTCTATGTTCTGGAAACAAAGTAGAAAATTGGTAGCAGTTCTTATGTGTCTCATGGAAGCCTGTTTGAGATGTCAGAGCCTGGCCTTGCCTTTTTGGGAAGTAATTAGTTACTGAGTCTGTTTTTTTCAGCAGTCATGGGCTCATCTGTTTTGTGTATTTTCCCTTGTGTGTAACTTGTAGGAGATTGTCTCTCTCAGAGAAATGGTCCAGTTTCTGCAAGTTGTTTAGTTTGTGTCAAGCACGTTTATGATAATCTTGAAGTCCCAATGCATTGTTGACGATGACAGTTTTAAATCTGTTAGTAGGTTTTCAGTCCTCGTTGTTTTTTTCTTTAATATTATTGTATATTTTACACTTTTAATTTCTTTCTTTTTATGTGGCAGTGAGGATTGAACCCAGTTTCTCCCAGGAACTAGGCAAGCACTCTTCCACTGAGCCACAACCCCAGTCCCTGTCCTCTGTATTCGTAGCCTTTTGTCAGTTAATCATTGATGCTGATGTTCATGAAGAACTTGATTTTGCAGACTGTGGATTTCCTGATTGTGGTTAGAAGTCTCTTCATAATTTTTACTTACCTGACAAGTTCATGAAGCTGCGTGGTTGGTAACTCTGCAGTTGGAAGATTTACCTTCCTGTGTAGGGTTTTTCAGTCATTTTCATGATGACAGTTTTAAATTCTATCGTTTCAAATCTGATTTAATTTACTGAGTCATGTTCAGCATCCATAAACATGATTCAGTAAATTCAGCAGCAGTCTCAATTTTTTTTTTTTTGGTGGTGCTGGGGATTGAACCCAGGGCCTTGTGCATGTGAGCAAAGCACCTTACCAACTGAGCTACATCCCCTGAGATTCTCAATATTACAATTAAGAAAAACATTAAATATTGTGTAAGATCTAGTGTGTGCCTCTGGGGTTTTGCGTTCCCCCTTTTCTTTATTTAATAAAATAGAGTCAAGACTTGGCATAAGCCATACTATCATCAGTTTAAGTTATAGAGAGTAGTACAAGTATTTAAATGATCAGATTTACCTTGTATTGATTATTGTAATTTCCCAATATATATGCTAGTTGATCCATCCTAACAATTTAAAAGGAATCCTCAATTTCTTTCTGAGGGAAGGTCTCAAAATATCTTTATGTCTCAGAATATTATCCTTTAAATATGTGGGTCTCAATTGTCTTTTTAAAAATGTCATTAAGCATTATATAAATCCTACCGTATTTTTATGGATAATAGGTACAGTCAGATAACTTCTATCAAGTCCATGAATTTTCAACAAGGTTCGCAACTTTTATTGCTCAAAATTGACTGACTGTAGTGGGTCAGATATATGTCGATCCTATGGTAAACAGGTTGTCTGGGATTATATTTGAGGAATAGTCACCATATCAGAAACCTAAACCAGACAATCATGCTGGCCCTTGGAAATTAAGACTACTTATCTGGACCATTGTCCAAAGAGAAACATTGTTGAAATAGAATTTTTCTCTACCGGCCTGTTATTTACACAAGGTATCCACCAATGTAGGGTTTCCCTGATCATTCTACAATGGAAATTGGCACCTTTCCTAAGTATTATTCCTGAGTATTCTTGAGTATTGTGCAAATGTCTAGTCAGGACCACACAAGAGTTCAAGAAATAGTGGATGCATTTAGGCTGGTCTCCTAGAATGGACAAGAACAATTACAGGAGGATGCCTGCCACCTGGAGGTTTATTGGTAATACCCTAACCCTCAGTGAGATGGCACCCAAAAGGATGTTAGGATGTTTGTCTTCTACCTTCAGAATATCTACATCACTGACAGACCTAACAGATTCCTTAAATGTGAGAATTAAGAGAAAGCATGATGACTATCCTGTCGCCTGTATGAATAGAACTCATCTGATGGCATCACTAGTTATTATCAGCTGATATTTCAGAGCTACACTCTGCTGAAGTTAAGATTCAGGTCTGAAACAGGTGCATGCCAGTTAACCAGATCTAGGCCAGCTCCTGGTCTCAGGATCTTTGAAGTGACCACTTTAAATATTATTCCTTGCTTCTATGATACAGTCTTTATGGCTCTGTTTCAAACTTACAATATGGGGATTTTCTTCACGTTGGACTTAAATTCCTTTCAAGAGCTTTCCTAGTCAGATAAATGCTGATGGAAAAATTAGAACTGAGTTAAAATGCTCTAAAAGGCCACTGTGATAAATATTGTGACTGAGCCCTCTGCTCCGTGTTTTGTGGAGAGGCTGAAGCTTCATGCCAAATGAAAATGTCCATGTTACCATTGCCAAGTGCAAGGCTTCCCAATAAAATTGAGAAAAGATGAAGAATCTTCTGATGAGTGTTTGGCATAATAATAATAATAATAATAATAATAATAATAATAATAATAATAATAATATTACTAACCTGGATCTTCCAAGTTGGTTATGTCCTAGAGATAGTATGTTTTCTACTAATGCCTTTTGTGTTTCAATAGTAGATCATGATGACCTTGGACCATGAATCCAGTGACTGAAAGATACAATTTCCCAATCACCTTCAAATATTAAGGAAGAGGAAATATGTGGGGAGCCACTCTGAATGACCCCCTGCCTTCCAGTCCTGAAGCAAGAGGCTCTGATCGATCACTACATCAACCCCTGAAACTGTCTCTGTCTCTTTCTCTCTCTCTTTCTGTGAACACTTAAGGTCAGAGGAGCCATTACAGAACCCAAAGAAAAAGGTATCTGTGTCTCTTGTGTGGTTATTTCCTGCAGCCCAGTTCCCCTGGAGTGACCCTGAGTGTTTTATTGTGAGAAACCATCAGCCAGTGATGCAGCCATGATCCCTGTCCATCTTTCTGACTCTTCAAGCCCGTATGTAGTGTGAGCTTCACCCACACCAATGCAGCCCCCATTAACTTTGAAATCATCTAAAACAGGGGACTGGCAGGACACTTCTACTTACTTTTCTGGCTAAAGGTGCGCAGGAGAGTTTCAAATTTCAAATCCCCCCTCCCAGGGAGCACTTGGTAGGCTGTTGGCCTGGCCCTTCTGCTGGAGGAAGAGCCCAACTCAAACCCCAAGTTCTTTGTGCCTATCCTGATCAAGAGGAACCTGGTCTCTCGCAGGGCTTCCCCATGCCTCTGTGGGTCTCCCCTTCCTGATCAGAGTCTTGATGGAAGCCAGAGCCCTAACCTGCATTCACTCAGGAAGCCAGGAGGGAGATCTGGGGCAAAGATGGGACTAGTTTGCTCATTACATTTCCTGATCTGGGTCTCAGGTGCGTAGAATTGGACATTGTTTTTATTTTTATTTTTCTAATGACCTCTACCTTTGGATAGGATCGCTCAGTCAATTCCCATATAATGTCACTGTTGATGTCGTTAGTTTTATATCTGCCCTTTTACATTCTATTTTCTTATGTCTTTTTGGAGGGAGGGTGGGGACTGGGGATTGAACGCAGGGGCACTCAACCACTGAGCCCCATCCCCAGCCCTATTTTGTATTTTATTTAGAGAAAGGGTCTCACCAAATTGCTTAGGACCTCACCATGGCTGACTCTGGCTTTGAACTCATGGTCCTCCTGCCTCAGCCTCACAAGCTCCTGTGACTTGAAATGTGCACCACCAAGCCCGGCCGTCTGAACTACATGCCCTGAACTACATCTCTATTGCAAGTTTTATTCTGAGACAGAGTGAAGCTAAATTGCGGAGGCTGCTCCAGCATGTTACTGATCTATTTTTGTTGTTTTTTGTTTTGTTTTGCTGTTTGTTAATGAAGGTTTCTGATTTTTTTTTTTTTTTTTTAGAGAGAGAATGAACTCATTATAGAGCTGGGACCTCCTGAGAAACTGAGGCAGTGAAAAGACCCCCTTGAGCCCGTGATTTTTGCAATCACATCAGAAAGTTTTCAGACATGTCACCCTGAAACAGGCATGAACTTCTTGAAGGGGAAGGGGACATTCTCAAGGGTGAGAGTGGATCCTTTCAGGAAGCAGAGGGACTGTGTGCCTCTTCTGCACTCTAGTTTTATTGGAGTACCTGGGAAGTTTCCAGAGTTTTGCCCAGGTGCACTTTTTGACTTTTGACAGCAGGGTGACATCATACTTTCAAGTCTCGATGGTCATGGCAACTCTATGTCACCTTGGCCCATGCTGAGCCATTCTAATTGGATTCTTATCCAGAGAATTATCTTTCTTCCAAAATCTGGTCTGGAAAGTGTCACAAAGTCTGTCCCTGCATAGTCACTTGGGTTCCTCTTAGGGGTTTTCCTGCCTGCATTTCTCATGCAGATCACAGGTAGTTTTCTGAGGATGTGACACCTCCTGTCTACTTAGGCCAGGCAGAGTTTCAGGTAAATTGCTTTTTGGAAAAGAATGCATGTGCAGGTTAGCACAGTGGGCCCATTTTTCAGGATTATTCTCTTAACCGTCTGTTCCCACCATTCTTGTGTGGGTCCCCTAAAAGACTAAGAGACACAGGTACAGATAAAGCACAGCTTTCGCTGAGAGTATTTCAGGATGGAATATCTGCGTGAGCAGGCAAGTTGCAGTCAGCATTCTATCCTCTGGTTCACAAGGGTCCCCGCTTCCCACCCCAGTTCCTCTTTGGCAAAGTACTATGGGGTACACCAACTTCCAGATCTTCACCTGGGTTTCCCTGTGTCCCACTGGGCTGTTTAAAGAAGCATGCTGCAGGGCAGAGTGGCACATGCCTGAAATCCCAGTGGTTTGGGAGGTTAATGCAGGAAAGTTGCAAGTTTGAAGCCAGGTTCTGCAGCTTAGTGAGGCCCTAAGCCACTTAGCAAGACCCTGTGTAAAAGTAAAAAAGAGCTGGAAGTTTGGCTCAGTGGTTAGGCAGCGTTCAGTTAAATCCCTGGTATCAAAAAACCCACATATTTGTATATAAAGCAATACACCCTTAGTTGTCCCCACTTTCCTTTGTCCTTTTGTGCCAGGAAAGTCTACTTGGGTTGAGTGCATCTTGGACCTAGACACTTTTGACTTTACCTAAATCAACACTGTTTCTTTCTCTCTTGGTCAGGGTGACCCCCTCCCCGACCTTCTGTGTGTCCAGGGTGGTTCAGGTGCATGGACTCGGGATCTGCCACATCCACAGTCTGAGGCTGTACACCTGACTCTCCAGTTTGCTCTCCTTGCCCTCAGCTTGCCTTTCTTAAGTCTCAATTCTACATTTAAGGCAAAATACTATATTCTCATACCCATCCATGTTTGGTATTTGATTTAGAGTCAGGCTCTCATTGAGTTGCTTAGCACCTCATTTTTGCTGATGCTAGATTGAAACTAGCAATCCCCCTTTTTCGGCCTCCTGAGCCTCTGGGATTACAGGCATGAACAACCGTGCTTGGTCTCACCCTCTGATTTGTCAACTTCTTCACTTGATTGATAGTAGGTAGGAGTCACCATCTGGAGTTATTCTCTCAGGCCCATTACAGTTATGCTCACACCCACCTTCTTTGAACCACAAAAACGGGATGCTCAGTGGCAAAGTGCCCCTGCCTTCAATTCAATCTCTACAATGGGGGACAATAAAGGCACCTGGAATTCAATTCTCAGCCCTGGGCAGCTATGTGTCCACTTTTCCACACCTGTGGAAATATGACTTTTTACCCAATAGCCCCCCTTGGTCTTCGGCAATATTGTTAGGTAGAATGAACTTGGGCCAGTGAACAGGATGTGATGGACTTCACAAAGCCCCAACTTAAGAGTAGAGAAAAAAATTGTACTTAATTTCCAAGAGGGGGATAGACATGACAGGCAGTATTGGCCCCAAGTGGCAATTTTTTATGGTTTATATGCAGGGTTAATGGGCCCAGAGTTTCTTTTTGGTTGGACTATCGGTTCAAAACCAGAATGCTGAGAGTGCTGGGTCAGCTCCTGGGGGTATGTTGCTTCCTAATACTTGTGGCTTTTCTTGAAAACCTTGATATGGAAAGAATACACTGGAGGGGGACTTCCTCCTGGCAAAGTGAGGTCAGTCTTTGTAATAGAGCAAAATGTGTCAAGGGGGCAAGTGAGCATGGGCTCACAGACAAGTTATAAGACCACAGATACCTGAACCTTAAATCCTACAGATAATACTAAATCCTAGATACAATTTCCCTTATCCATACATGTCTATGATTACTCTTTCTATAAAATCACAAAGTCCTTGTCAGCATCTGAAGACAGGGTAAGGACATGGTTTCCTTGTCTTCCTGGTGTAGCTGCACTGGTCAAAGTTTCTTTCCTGCTTTGCATCATAACCTCTTCTGTTTGGTTTTGGGTGAACACCTGACCAGACCTGTGGGGTCACCAGAGTCTCATCTCTGCAGAAGGCTACCTAACATTCGAAGTAGAACATCCACACTAAGCACAAAGCACCCATTTTATTCCCACCCCACATTGCTGCCCTAGAGGATTACCCTCCTTCCTCCCCCACCCTTTCTGCTGGGGATGGAGCTTTGAGCATCAGAGCCAACCCCAGTTGCTTCCTTTCATAGATCAGGAGCCTCCTCAAAGCGACAGAGGCCAGGAGGTGAGGAGAATTACTAAATAGTTTTCAATTTTAGATATTATATATGGGTCATATATATGATATCTTTAAATAGTACTTCAAAAATTTGGAGACCGTGTCTTTCTAAGATGCTTGAGGTCGCATCAGCTGGGGAAAAAAAAAAAAATATATATATATATATATATATTATATAATATTCTGATTAGATGTACTTGGTGTAAGAAATATATATATATAATATGTTATATATATATTATATATATAAAATATATATTATATGTATGAAATATATTATATAAAATATTTATTGTATATATAGATTATATTATATAAAATACATATTATATATATAAAATATATGTAATATATATTTTACAAAAATATATTTTTTATAAAAATATATATTTTAAAATATATATTTTATTAAAATATATATTTTATTAAAATATATATGTATTTATATGTATAATATGTATTTTATAAAAATTAATTTTTATAAAAGATATATTTTAAAATATATATTTTATTAAAATATATACATTATGTATATTTTATATATATAATATGTATTTTATATAATATATTCTATATATACAATAAATATTTTATAGAATATATTTTATACATATAATATATATTTTATATATATATAAAATATATAATATATAATGTATATAGTATATATATATGTATAATATATAATAAAATATCGTTCGTTCTTTTTTAAGGTACTGGGGAATAAACCCAATGGGGCTTGAACCCGACCTCTGAGCTCCATCCCCAACTTTTCATTTTATTTTAAGACAGGGTCTCACTGTTTGCAGATGCAGATCTGACCTTAGGCTTCTCCAGCCTCAGTCTCCTGGAGAAGCTGTGCTTTGGCTTTCTGTTGAGGTTAAACCCAGGGCCTTGCCATACTCCAAAAGCACTCTATGGCTGAAGCCTAGCTCAGTGGCAGGTGTCACCTCTGTCCCAGAGGCTAAGCCAAGGCTTCCCACCTGGATTAGTTGCCAGCACAGGCAGGAAGTTCCTCCTGAAAAGGGCTGGGGCCAAGAATCTGTCACTCTACCCAATTTCAGCCAGTGATCGGATGATGTTAGCTGTCAGTCACGATCCAGAGGCGGGCCTAGAGGCCACCCATCCAGGTCGTTGGGGTGAACTGTCCAATTAGTGCGTAGAGGGAGGGGAAGGGCGGGCTTCCGCTATCTCGCTGGCTGGCTTTTCTTCCTCACCAACTGGGCTACTCCTTCTCCAGGCCCCGTGTTCTCTGCTCCTGGGACCTAGGTGACTCTGCACTGCCCGTGTTCCCGGGGATCTCGGATGCCCGCAGGTTCCTCCAGAGGACGCCAGGTCACCAGAGAAGCCAAAAATGGTGAGTTTGCTGAAGGTACGCGGTCAGCACCTGCCTTGGGGCACAGCGGGCGGGTGAGCTGCTGAGTGGCGCGCGGAGTCCCCGCTGTCAGGTGGTCCTGGGCCCTGTCCCCTGGTTCCCTGGGTTTGGAAGGGTGGCTCAGGTCCCAGCTGTCCCCTTTGCTCCCTACCAGTGGCCCACACTCACTTTTCCCAACTTGTAGGAAGCAGGACCATAAATGCACCTTCCTTCTCCCAGTGGAGCTCCACCCAGTGGAGGTCCTCCAAATTGCAGGCGCCTCCTGCCTTCTAAAAGGCCACCTTTCCTCCACCTCACAGCTTGGCCAGATATTAGTTCTTCCTGCTAATTGTCATTATCACTTAGTGAAATATTGGAAAGAATCAATCAATCTCCCTTCCCCCTCCCTTCCTCCCTTCCATGTGTTTTGGAAGCTAGGCTGGCTTCCAACTTGTAATCCTCCTGCTTCAGCCTCCCGCGTATCTGGTATTAGAGGCCTGTGCCAATGACCCTGGCAAGAAGAACACTTTTGAAAGTATTTGTTTTCTATTTGTGAATATTATCCTTGAGGGGAAAGAGTAATCTCTTAACACTTCATTGTGTTTGGTCAAAATAACTGCTTTAAAGGGAATAAGGAGGTTGTTTATAGATCTCAGGGATATAGAATTCTGGGATACATCAGTATAACTGCTCCCTTTTCTGAGAGTCCATGATGTAGAATCACAAGAGTCGTGTAGTCATGTGAGGCACACAGGGTAATAATGATGTAGGGACAAAGGAGGCAAGGCACTGAAGATAGCTGGAAACAGTTTCATCTGGCTGTAGCCAGTCTCAGAGGGCAATGCTTTTGCTGTATTCAATCCATCAATCCCCTGAACCCCGAGTTCAGGTGGTTTCAGAATTTTATACCCAGCATGTAAGGGGAGGGGCTCAGAAGTTCACATTGTAATACCGGGACCCCCAAATAACTCTCAGACCACACAGTCTCATTCCAGTTAAGCTTTTATTGCTGGCCAGTGGCAGACACTCTGCTCTCGAAAGAATGAGATGGTCAGAGTGGTGCCCCTGCCTTCACTTGGCTCCATATTTAAGCACAAAAACCACAAAAGGGAAGTTTGGGGGTTCAGGCAACATAAGCAAGCCTGAAAGTTGTGATCAGTTAGTCTCCCGTTGGCCACATAGATCATTCTGTGTTCTTGGGGGAATTTTCATGAACAAAAGTATACAAACCGCCCCAGTCATGAGCTTTTTGAGTGTCATGGCTGAGTTCACAAAGTGGAGTCACCACAGTCAAGTTGTCACATCATACACATAAAAGCAGGTTTTTCTTTCATTGTTCTGGCCAAGTTAACCCTTCAAGGACAGCACATGAGAAGGGGAGAGCTTCTTCTCACCTTTCTTTCTTCCACAACCAGCTGTTACCATGGAGCCCAGTTGGTGACTTCTCTGTGAAGCCCAGCTCAAGGCCAGAGGCCTTGTTTGCACAATTCTACAAACTACTATACTGGATACAAGTGTGTAAAAAATTAGTAAGGGAGAGTCCAGCACCTGGAGTGCTGTTTTCTTCCAGACTAGCAGCCCCGTAAAATAGGGCAACACAAAAAATGGGAAGTTTATCTACACTGAACTTTTTTGTGGACACTCTTTTGTTGACAGTCCTAAAATTAGCCATGGTGCAGATTTCTGGAGAAACCCAGTTAAAATTTTCTGTGAAAAAAGGGGATGCCACTACAATAATGTCTGACTCCTTTACTATCCTTCATCCCCAGCTGTTTGCAGTATGATTTTCAGAATGGATCTGGCAATGTGCCCCGCCTTGCCTGAAAATTTTGATCCTCCTGTCTCAGCTTCTCAATCTGTTGGGTTTAAAAGCATTGACAGCCCCAGCTACAGAAAATAGTTCATTTTAACCCAAAAATTAATGACTGTAGTAAGGAACATGGATTCAAGTTACCCTGAATGATGTGTGTGTCCCTCCCTGGAAGAGATTACATCACTTCTTTTTTTCTTTCTTTCTTTCTTCTTCTTTATTTTCTTTCTTTCTTTCTTCTTTCTTTCTTTCTTTCTTTCTTTCTTTCTTTCTTTCTTTCTTTCTTTCTTTCTTTCTTTCTTATTTCTTTCTTTTTTCTTTCTTTTTTTTCCTTTTTAATACACCAGGGATGGAACCCAGTGGAACTTAAACACTGAGCCACATTCCCAGCCCTTTTTATATTGTATTTTCAGACATGATGTCAATAAGTTCCTTATGGTCTCACTAAGTTGCTGAGTCTGGCTTTGAATTTAGCAATCCTCCTATCTTAGACTCTCAAGCTGCTGGGATTACAGTTGTGTGCCACTGTGCCTGGCCTCCATGAACTTTTATAAAAGAAACTGTGTATCAGTGCATTAACCAATTGCATTGGTAGGAACATCAGTTTGGTGGGGTACAGAAGAAAAAAATAAAATTTCTTCTGTATGTCTGTTATTGCATTCTGAGATTTGGTAGATTTTGGAGACTTCTGGTAAGGTCAATGATATATTCTTAGAAGTTTTGAGATTGCGGTCTGATACAGAAATTAAGATGATTGGCTATTAAAGGGCTGAAGATAGCTCAAGATAATGTTTGCTCTCTGCCTTTCCACCATCATGGTGGTCTAGTTAGCCAAAGTCAAGTACTCTGAAGGTTCTTTGATGTAGATGCAACTGTATAGAGAACTTGAGTTCACAGCTGTAAAAACTTGTGCTTTTTCTTTGATCTTCCTTAGGTGTAGGCACCATGTCAGATTTCTTGGGCAGAGGTTCCCTTTGGACACCTCCCAAAGTCCCATGTCCTCAGCCACTGTCCTCTCCTGGAGCTTCCACAGAGTGCCCACAACTGCCCTGTGCCTTGCAGGGTGAACAGAATTTCAGGCCCTGGGTCAGCTCCCCCTAGAGGGCAGCCTGATGTGTGGGGGGCAGGCTCTCAGGGAAGCTGCTGGGGACCCTGGGCTAAGGAATCTCCTGGAAAAGGCCTCATCTAAACAGCTACTTCCTTGGGACCTTGTTTTCCCCAAGCTCTGTTCCCATTATTTGGAGACAGGTGGACAGTCGGCCTGTGGATGCTGGTGCTGAGGGTCAAGGTGAGCAGTGACTCCTGCCCTTTTAGTCTCTCATGGTGTGAAGGAGCAAAACCTCTCCTGGAGCATAAGGACCACCCACCCCAGTGCAGAGCTGTGCAAACCTGAAAAGCCTCATAGACTGGAGTCATGGTCCAGGTGCCTGGGAGGGTGATCCTGGATGCTTTCCATGAGCAAGACCAGGAGGAAGCATGTCCCAGCTGTCAGGGACCTTCCCTGCCCCTTGAGCCTGACAAATCTGTGCTCCCTCAGCACCAAAGCTTTCTGTGTATCACTTTGAAATGATGTGCTCACTTATCTGAGGCCCTGGTTTATTTATTCAGAGCCAAATGGGATGGACTATTATTAAAGAAGCAAGAGAGAGTTGGGTTAAAATCCACCTTTTTTTTTGTTGTTGTTAAAAATCCCAGCTTACAGCCAGATACAGTGGTGCACATCTGTGATCCTTCCTGCTCCAGAGGCTGAGACAGGAGTGTTGCAAATTTGAGGACAGCCTTAGCAACTTAGAGAGGCCTTATGCAACCTGGTGAGACTGCGTCTCAAAATAAAATATAAAAATGACTGGG
This sequence comes from Spermophilus citellus, assembly GCF_964194105.1. Classification (NCBI taxonomy): domain Eukaryota; kingdom Metazoa; phylum Chordata; class Mammalia; order Rodentia; family Sciuridae; genus Spermophilus; species Spermophilus citellus. The sequence continues at coordinate 56,325 of NW_027672834.1, read as the reverse complement.
GATGTGGCTCAGTATTAAAATATCTCTGGGTTTAATCTCGAGGGTACCAAACTCGCCCCCCCCCAAAAAAAAAAAGAAAAAGAAAACATCTAATTACCTAATTAGCTTTTGGTACCCCAGAGTATGTATAGAAAGTTCGTAAGATTCAGATTTGTCTTTTCAGTGGTTTCAAATTGACATCCAACCCTAGATTCCAAAATACCACGTAAGATACAGAGAAACTCTGTCTTGTATTATTGCTGCAGAATTTGAATCCAATTCTACAAAAATAGTGGTGGATAAATTTATGAATGTGATTTCATGGAAACTTGTATCTGTCCTTCACAAGGTGATGAATTTGACAAAGGATGATAGTTTTTCACTGTTGTTGTGTGAACTTGGCAGGTTCATGCTAACTGTGTGGTTTTTTGTTATCAGGAATGGAACCCAGAGGTGCTTAACCACCAGCCCCTTTTAGATTCTTTGTTTTGAGACAGACTCTTGCTATATCGCCTAGGGCCTCAGACTCCTGAACCGCTGGTGTTACAGGTGTGCACCATTACACCCGTCTTCATTGTAAATTTTAAGGACAATTTTGGCAATACCTTGGATACCCAACTGTAATCATTTAATCACTGAATATCAGTGAAAGAGTAAATGACACCTGTTTCCTGCAAAGGAGAGATCCATGTGTCTAAATAAGGGTGCTGATCCCCTCACCATGTCACCTAATTCCTTTTCCCTCCCAACTGCCTCCTCGTAGGGCCACCCCTTTGGGAGCTAGCCTTTTAGCTTATGAATGTTGAGACTAACATAAATGCTCTTTCTATTCTCTCTGTCCTGTACAACATTTTGGCTGGTCTTAGATACAGTTTACTATTTCCAATTTTTTGAAAAGGATTTTTTGTTGTTGCTGTAGTTGTACACAATACCTATTTATTTATTTTTATGTGGTGCTGAGGATCAAACCTAGGGCCTCTCATGTGCTAGGCAAGCACTCTACTGCTGACCCAGAATCCCAACCCTCCTATTTCCTTTTTTAGATGTAGTTTTTCTTAAGTTTACCTGCAAAACACAACAAACCATGCCCTAAATTTCACAGAATTTACTGAAACACTCAGTGTTTTTTCAGAGTGTTTAGATCATGGGAACATTCAGTCTTCTTTTGAGAATGTATGGTGTCTTTCCACTGATTTTGTATGTTTTTATGCCTCTAATTGTGTACCTTTTGTATTATAATCATTTTTATCTCTCATTACATGGATTTTACCAAGCACTACTCTCCAGCCCAAGAGAATTAGTATTGTAGACTGTTGTTTATTTGCTTACTTATTGAGTGCTGGGAATTTATGCCATGGGCTTGCTCATGCTTAGTTATCTTCCAGAAATAAATTTCAATCTGTGAGCAACGTTCTGGAGGTGGGCAGGTGTTTTACTGGGGAATAAATCTACAGGCACTCGACCACTGAGCTCATCCTCAGCCCTTCTTCTTATTTATTTCATTTTTCTTTTTCTTTTTTTAATATTTTTGTATAGTTGTAGATGGACAGAATACCTTTATTTTGTTTATTTTTCTGTGGTGCTGAGAATCATACCCAGTGCCTCACACATGATAGCAAATGGTCTGCCACTCAGATACAGTCCCGGACCCCCTTTTTATTTTTGATGAAGACCAATCTCACTAAATTTCTGAGTGTCGTGCTATGTTGCTGAGACAGGCCTCAAACTTTTGCCATTTCCCTGCCTTGACCTCCCTAGTGGCTGAAATTACAGGTGCACACCACTACACCAGCAGTTGGAATGAGACTTATCATCCAATTTCTTTCCAGATGAAAATAGTATTGAAAATCGGTTTTCTTGCTTTTGTTCATACTTTTGAAATTTGTAACTATGACTCTTCCTCTTTGCTTTATTATGAAAAAGGTATTTAGCATATTAATATTGTTTCTTATGTATACATTTTTAAAACTTCATGGCTTGATAGTTTATTTACTTCTTTATTAGATGAACTTTGTTTTTATGAGCAATTTTAGGCTTACATAGTTTATTAGTCAGTGTTCTCTAGAGGAAAAGTATCAAGAGAAAGTATGATTATCAAAGGGGATTCATTAGACTGGCCTACTTGACCCGAAGGTGGATGTCCACAGTGGCCATCTGCAGGCTGGAGAGCTTGAGAAGTAGTAGCTGCAGAGTCCCAGAGGCTGAAGCCTCAGAACAAGGGGGATCAATGGTGCTGCCCTAGTCCAGACCAAAGATTCTGGAAACTCACTAGAGAATCACTGGCAGAGTCCACTTTGGGAGAGTGAAGAAATTTTTTTTGGTTCTTTTTTTTTAATTGGTTTTTCAAACCATTACAAAGCTCATGATATATCATCTTTCATACATTTGACTCAAGTGGGTTATGAACTTCCATTTTTACCCCAAATACAAATTGCAGAATCACATTGGTTACACACTCACATTTTTACATAATGGCATATTAGTGACTGTTGTATTCTGCTACCTTTCCTATCCCCTACTATCCCCCTCCCCTCCCTTCCCATCTTCCCTCTCTACCTCATCTGCTGCTGTTCAATTCTCTCCCTTGCCCCCCCCCTTCCCCTCACAACCTCTTATATGTAATTTTGTGTAACATTGAGGGTTTCTTACCATTTCCATATGCTTTCCCTTCTCTCTCACTTTCTCTACCCCCACTCATCTCTGTTTAATGTTAATCTTTTCCTCATGTTCTTCCTCCCTGTTCTGTTCTTAGTTGCTCTCTTTATATCAAAGAAGACATTTGGCATTTGTTTTTTAAGGATTGGCTAGCTTCGCTTAGCATAATCTGCTCTAATGCCATCCATTTCCCTGCAAATTCTATGATTTTGTCATTTTTTAGTGCTGCATAATACTCCATTGTGTAAAGATGCCACATTTTTTTAATCCATTCATCTATTGAAGGGCATCTAGCTTGGTTCCACAGTCTAGCTATTGTGAATTGTGCTGCTATGATCATTTATTTGGCAGTATCCCCATAGTACGCTCTTTTAAGATCCTCAGGGAATAGTCCGAGAAGGGCGATAGTTGGGTCAAATGGTGGATCCATTCCCAGCTTTCCCAGGAATCTCCATACTGCTTTCCAAATTGGCCTCACCAATTTGCAGTCCCACCAGCAGTGTAGAAGTGTACCCTTTTCCCCACATCCTCACAAACACTTATTGTTTTTTGACTTCATAATGCCTGCCAATCTTACTGGAGTGAGATGGTATCTTAGGGTGGTTTTGATTTGCATTTCTCTGACTGCTAGAGATGGTGAGCATTTTTTCATGTACTTGTTGATTGATTGTATGTCCTCCTCTGTGAAGTGTCTGTTCAGGTCCTTGGCCCATTTGTTGATTGGGATATTTGTTATCTTATTGTTTAATTTTTTGAGTTCTTTGTATATTCTGGATATTAGGGCTCTATCTGAAGTGTGAGGGGTAAGAATTTGTTCCCAGGATGTAGGTTCCCTATTTACCTCTCTTATTGTTTCTCTTGCTGAGAAAAAACTTTTTAGTTTAAATAAGTCCCATTTGTTTGTTCTTGTTATTAACTCTTGGGCTATGGGCATCCTATTAAGGAATTTGGAGCCTGACCCCACAGTATGTAGATCATAGCCAACTTTTTCTTCTATCAGATGCAGTGTCTCTGATTTGATATCTAGCTCCTTGATCCATTTTTTAGTTAACTTTTGTGCATGGCGAGAGAAAGGGATTCTGTTTCATTTTGTTGCATATGGATTTCCAATTTTCCCAGCACCATTTGTTGAAGATGCTATCCTTCCTCCATTGCATGCTTTTAGCCCCTTTATCAAATATAAGAAAGTTGTAATTTTGTGTATTGGTTTCTGTGTCCTCTATTCTGTACCATTGGTCCACCTGCCTGTTTTGGTACCAGTACCATGATGTTTTTGTTACTATTGCTTTGTAGTACACTTTGAACTCTGGTATTGCTATACCTCCTGATTCACACTTCCTGCTTAGAATTGCTTTTGCTATTCTGGGTCTTTTGTTTTTCCATATGAATTTCATGATTGCTTTATCTATTTCTACAAGAAATGCCGTTGGGATTTTAATTGGCATTGCATTAAACCTGTAGAGAACTTTGGGTAATATCCCCATTTTGATGATGTTAGTTCTGCCTATCCATGAACAGGGTACATATTTCCATCTTCTAAGATCTTCTTCTTGTCTCTTTCTTTAGGGTTCTGCAGTTTTCATTGTATAAATCTTTCACCTCTTTTGTTAGGTTGATTCCCAAGTATCTTATTTTCTTTGAGGATATTGTGAATGGAGTGGTTTTCCTCATTTTCATTTCAGAAGTTTTGTTGCTGATATACAGGAATGCCTTTGATTTATGTGTGTTGATTTTATATCCTGCCACTTTAATGAATTCATTTATTAACTCTAGCAGTTTCGTTGTAGACCCTTTTGGGTCTGTTAAATATATTATCATGTCATCCACAAATAGCGATAATTTAAGTTCTTCTTTTCCTATTTTTATGCCTTTAATTTCTTTTGTCTGTCTAATTGCTCTGGCTAGTATTTCAAGAGCTAAATTGAATAGAGGTGGTGATAGAGGGCATTCCTGTCTTGTTCCAGATTTTAGAGGGAATGCCTGAGAAAAGAATTTTGTTCCACTGAAGACAACGTCCTATTGGATGGTGCTGCCTAGCTTAAGGAGGTTATCCAGTTTGGCTCACCATTCCATATGCCAATCATTTGTAGACATACCCTTATTGACACATCCAGAAGCTCATTAATCATTAGCATCTTTTAATCCTATCAAGGTGACAATTAGATGTACCATTACACATAGTATCAAATACCCCTTCTCTCCAGCTGATAGTCTCCACTGTTTTCAACATATTGCATTGGTGTAGGGTGTGTGTTAGTTACTAAACCAGTGTTGAACATTTGATAAAGAGAATGGATGAAGCAACATCTTATTATAAGCCAAAGTTCACCCTTTACCTTAGGGTTCCTTGTCTGTGTGATGTGTCACGTCGTATACAAGATAATGTCATACAGAAGAGTTTCACTGCTCTGGGAATCCTGTGTTCCACCTGTTCATCACTCCTCCTCATTCCTTCTTTCTCTCTGCTCCCTAAGTCCCTAGCACCCATCAGTTCTGCTAGTGCATCTATAATATTGTCTTTTTTACAATGTTCTTGACTTGGAATGTTACTGCACTTGGCCATTTCAAACTGGCTTCTCTCACTTACCAGTCTGCCTTTAAGGGTGCTGTATCTTTCCAGGCTGCAGAGCTCATTTTCTGGGTGATGCTCTTTGGTGTGGTTAAACTGCAGCTTTTTCACTCAGTATTGAAAGGTGCATCTTCCTTGAATCTAGCTTTGGGACGTTCTGGATATGGCTGCTGTAGTCACTGCAGTGAGGGTTTCTGTGCCCATAATTTTCACATCATTTGCATAGACACCTGGAGTATGATGACTTAATTGTACAGTTTTTTGCATTTATGATTAAATTTTGCATTTATGATTATGAGCATCATTCATAGTCTTCTTTTTAATACTTTTTTCCATCTATTTAATTTGGATAATATGGTAACTTATGCCTCAGAAAGACTTAGGAGGTGTTAACTCAGCTTCTATATTCTGGAAAAAAAGTAGAAAACTGATGGCAGTTCTTATGTGTCTCATGGAAGCCTGTTTGAGATGTCAGAGCCTTGCCTTGCCTTTTGGGGACGTAATTAGTTATTGAGTCTGTTTTTTTTCAGCAACCATGGGCTCATCTATTTTGTGTATTTCCCCTTGTGTGTAAGTTTTAGGAGATTGTCTCTCTCAAAGGAATGATCCAGTTTCTGCAAGTTGTTTAGTTTGTGTCAAGCACATTTATGATAATCTTGGATTCCCAATGCATTGTTGACGATGACACTTTTAAATCTGTTAGTAGGTTTTCAGTCCTCGTTGTTTTTTTCTTTAATATTATTGTATATTTTACACTTTTTATTTCTTTCTTTTTATGTGGCAGTGAGGATTGAACCCAGTTTCTCCCAAGCACTAGGCAAGCCACAACCCCAGTCCCTGTCCTCTGTATTCTTAGCCTTTTGTCAGTTAATCAGTGATGCTGATGTTCATGAAGAACTTGATTTTGCAGACTGCGGATTTCCTGATTGTGGTTTCATCAACACCTTCTCTGTTACCTACCAGTGGTTAATTTAGGTTTACCTTGCTCTTCTTTCTCTGGTTTTCTGAAGCAGCAGTTTCATTGCTTGCTTTTAGCTCCTCTTCTTTTCTGAAATGTGTGTTGGATTACTTGGATACCAATACAGCGCCACCTCTGGTGTTCTCTATGAATTTCCTATGATGGACTTTACATTTTTTTCTTTCAAAATGGTCACCTTTTCTCTTGAGTCACCTCTTTGTCCTGTGTCTGTTCAGAGCCCTGTGTTTCATGTTCCCTTCCCTGGAGGCCTTTCAGCTTCTTCTGATCTGATTTCTGCTTTAGCTCTCATGTTCTTTGAGCATACATGGGATTTCACTGGTGGTGCACTTGTAGGGGTATGGTTTATGTCCTGTGGAGTGTTGCTGTGACCCTGAGACCTCAGTGTGCTTCCCGTTTGGTTGAAGGTCCATGAAGCCCTCCTGTCTGCATCATTGTCCTGACAGAGTTGGGCTGATGTCTCTGAGGGTAATTGTGGGTTCTTCATTGTTTGGGGTGGTTCTGTATGGTTTCAGTCCTTGAGTATGCTTCTGTGTAAGTGGCAGGGACATTTTCTTTTTGTCTGTTCCATCACTGTGCAGACATCATAGCATGCTTACAGGTGTGAATGGCGGCCTCTTTCACACCCAGACTGTGTGGGATAGTTCAGAATTCTGGGCTACAAACTTGTTGCTTTACCACACTCTGGAAGAGCTTCTGCCTTAGGTTTGTTTGCACCACCATTGCTACAGGCATGATGAATCTCTTTCACAACAGACAACCACTGCATACGTGGCCCAACCTTGATCAAAATGTCCTTGAGCAGAACATTGGTATGTGTCTCATGACTGTACATTATGGTAGTGAACTGGCTGCTGTTAAGAAGAGTTTGACAATCATTGGACATTCATTGTTGCTGTGAGACTTATTAAAATAGTGCCTGCTGTTTATTGAGAAGATTGTTTTGAGAGTTATAAAACTTTGTAAGGCTGTTGTTTGGACAAGGTGACTTTTTTTTTTTTAGAGAGAGAGAAGAGAATTTTTTTTAATATTTATTTTTTAGTATTCGGCCAACACAACATCTTTGTATGTGGTGCTGAGGATCGAACCCGGGCCGCACACATGCCAGGGGAGCGCGCTACTGCTTGAGCCACATCTCCAGCCCATGGTGACATTTTTGGGTCATTGAGTTATTTCTAAGACAAGTGCCATCTTTCCACTTACCCCATTCTGCTTTGACAGTAAACACAAGAAATTATCAAATTGTTGTGTTTATTAATAAATAAATTAAATTCATCAAATAGAGAACTCATGTTTGTTTTGGTCATTTAATAGTAAGCTAGTTGACTAAATTTGTTCTGGAGTAAAGCACCTGCAAACTTCTAGTTGCTCTTAGTGTAATCACACAGAATGAGCTCAATCTCCAGTTAACACATTGTGTCCACCTGTGTAAAATGTTTTCTAAATGTTGTCTGTGAAGGAATCTTCTTAGTGACCCCATGCCCAGAGGGTGGGAGTGTGGGCTGGTTCTAGGCATTTCTTTAAGTATGGAACAATAGACTTTAAGAGGAAACAAGACATCTGTGAATACCATGTTGTCTATATTAACATTGTAGGTTCAGGGAACCACTGTAGTTGGCAGAGTCTCTCTCAAATGCTTAGTTTCATGATTCCTGCATTTTTCTGCTCATCCCCTTTCTCTTCTAAAGATAAGTACTATCAGAAGTTCTTATATTAGCTCTGTACCACACAGGATGTTTCTAGGACATGTAATAGAGGTGCAACCATTAAAGAAGTTAGTAGTGATCTAGGATCCTGTCTTACTTCCTGTGAACTCACCAAAGGAAATGTATAAATCACTATGATGTTTGCCTTCTGAGTAGCCAAATTCTAGTGTTGGAATGGGTGTAAGAAATTGAGTGCAGTAAAGATTTGATGGACCAAATCATGGAATTAATCAGGAGGCCAGGGAATCATGTGAACATCATGCATGTTGAGTGCAGATTTCTCATGCTGTCAATCTTTCCTGGCCTCCACTATACATTTGTGGGATATTTTAGATCTCAGTGACCTTTGAGGATGTGGCTGTGAACTTCACCAAGGAGGAGTGGGCTTTTCTGGATGCTTCCGAGAAGAACCTTTATAGAGATGTGATGCTGGAAGTTCTGAGAAACCTGGCTTCTATAGGTAATAATGATGGTTTTAAAATTAATCAAATAGAGAACTCATGTTTATTTTGGTCGTTTATGTAGAAGGTGAAAAGGAAATCAGTTGATGAATTATTGAAGCATATATGGCACCTACAATTTGGCAATGCATTTCTAGCCCCTGAAGATTCATAAAGATTGTTATGTTCTCATTTTAGGAAACAAGTGGGAAGACAAGACCACTGAAGATCAGATTGAAAACTCTGGAAGCAACCTAAGGTAACTGTCTCACAAGAGGAATTTGTGAGGGAATCTGAGAACTGTCATATAATTTTTAAAGCAAACCAACTGAAGAAGTATGCATAATTTGAAATGTATTTATTATTATAATTTTTTTTACCAGAAATATGTACTTATCTGTAACAGGTATTCAGTCTTTTCAAAGTATTTGACATGCAAAAAGTACTATGAAATTGCATATGTGAATATCACTATGTGAATAATAGCCATAGAGAAGCTGTGTTGCAAAGGATTGTTTCCTTTCAATCTCTTTATTTTCAGGCAACTTTAACAAATCAGAAAATCTAGCCTTTACCTGATGTTGGTAGAAATGTAAAGACCTACAAATAAATAGAAAACTGTGAATGAGTTAGGTATCAATTATGTGCTGGTCACTTCTTCTTCAAAGAAGTCCTATGGTAAACTTCAAACTTTCCCCACAGAATAGTGTGGGAAAACCTTCAAATCGATTCCAATTCTTACTCAAACACAGAAAAATTTTAATAGAGTAAATCCATGTGACTTCACTATGTGTGCAAAAGATTTCATATGTTCTTCATTTCTTCATAGGCACATCACATCTCACTCTGGACACAAATACTATAGGCATGAGGAATGTGAAGAGAAGCCATGTGAATTTAAACAATATAGGAAATCTCTGGTTTCTCTCAAAAGTGTTCACACACAAATGTTACAAACTGGAGATAGACCAAATGAAAGTACAGTATGTGGGAAAGTCATCAGTTGTTCCAATGACATTCCAAGACATGAAGAAACTCATACTGGGTGGCAACCCTATGAATGTCAACAATGTGGTGAAGCCTCTTCTTCTCTCCCAGGTGTTCAAAGACACATGATAACACACAGTGGAGGTAAACCTTTTCAATGTGAGGTATTTGGGAAAGCCTTTCATTTCTCTTCTTTATTTAGAAGACATGAAAGAACTCATTCTGGAGAGAAACTCTATGAATGTAAACAAGATGGTCAAACCTTTATTTCACACACAAGTCTTCAAAAGCACAGGATCACACACACATGGAATGCACATTTCAAATGTAATGTATGTGGGAAAGACTTTGCTTATTTCAGATTACTTAGAATACATCAGAAAACTCACACTGGAGAGAAGCCCTATGAATGTAAGCAGTGTGGCAAAGCCTTTGCTACATCCCGTCGGCTTCATGAACATGGAAGAATACATACTGGAGAGAAGCCCTATGAATGCAAACAATGTGGAAAAGCCTTTGCTACATCCTATGAGCTTAAGGGACATGGAAGAACACACACTGGAGAGAAGCCCTATGAATGTAAGCAGTGTGGAAAATCCTTTGCTAGATCTGGTGACCTTCACACACATGGAAGAACTCATACTGGAGAGAAGCCCTATGTATGTAAGCAGTGTGGAAAAGCCTTTGCTAGATCTGGTGACCTTCACACACATGGAAGAACTCATACTGGAGAGAAGCCCTATGTATGTAAGCAGTGTGGAAAAGCCTTTGCTACATCCCGTCAGCTTCATGCACATGGAAGAACACATACTGGAGAGAAGCCTTATGAATGCAAACAATGTGGAAAAGCCTTTGCTATGTTCCATCAGCTTAACAGACATGGAAGAATACACACTAGAGAGAAGCCCTATGAATGTAAGCAGTGTGGGAAAGCCTTCACTCAGTCCTCTCACCTTCACAGACATGAACAAACTCATACTGGAGAGAAGCCCTATGAATGTCAACAATGTGGAAAAGCCTACACTACTGCCTTTTGCCTTCAGATACATAAACGCACTCATACTGGAGAGAAGCCCTATGAATGTAAGCAGTGTGGCAAAGCCTTCACTCAGTCCTCTAACCTTCACTCACATGAACAAACTCATACTGGAGAGAAGCCCTAAGAATGTAAGCAGTGTGGCAAAGCCTTTGCTAGATCCAGTGACCTTCATAGACATGGAAGAATGTATACTGGAGAGAAGCCCAATGAATATCAACAAAGTGGAGAAGCCTTTCCACATCTTGTCTGCTTCACACATGTGAAAGAACACATACTGCATAGAAATCGTATGCATGAAAACAATTGGTAAACTCTTCTGTTATTACTGTTTCACTCATATACATGTAGGAAGTTTACTGGAGAAAAACCCTTTGAATATGAAATATGGTAAATAAGTATTTCATGTCATCCTCAAAGACAAGAGAGGCTCACACTGCTGAAAATGTGTGTGTGTGTGTGTGTGTGTGTGTGTGTGTGTGTTTGTGTGTGTGTATGTGTGTGTGTGTGTGAGAGAGAGAGAGAGATCGATCAATCAATCGATCCACTGGGGATTTAGTCTGGTGGTGCTCTACCACTGAGCTACATTCCAGTTCCTTTTTACTTTTTATTTTGAGACAGGGACTTGCTGAGTTTCTTAGGATCTTCCTAAGGTGCTGAGGCTAGCCTCCAACATTGATTCTTCAGAATCAGCCTCTCGAGTTTCATGAATTAAAGGCATACACCACCACATCCAACTGAATAACTCTTTAAATGTGAAAAATATCACAAATCATTCCATTTTCCCTGTTGCCTTCAAAGCCATTTCACTCACATTGAAAAACAAACCCTCTGAATTTGGGGGATTTGCTACATTCTGTCAGCTTTGTTTCCTTTCTTATATATGAAAACACTCATGCAGAGAAGCCCTGTGAATGTGAGAAATGTGGGAAATCTTCTAGTTTTCTCATTTTTTTTTTCCTAAGGACTGGGAATTTTGTTTTGGAATAAAAAGAATAAATCCTATGCAAGTAAGAAATATAAAGGGTTCAGCCATTCTAGTTTTGTTCAGTTGTATGAAAGGACTCATACTGTAGAAAATGCTGAGAATAAGCCATGTGGGGCAGTATTCAGCTTTCTGAGTTTTCTCCAAAGGCATAAAAGAATTCACATCTGTGAATATCCTTTTTCTATCTTCAAAAATTGCAGTAACACTTTTAACATTCCAGGTTCCTTTGAACAGCATTTAAGAAATCACACTGGAGAAAAGCCCTGTATGTAGAAATGTGGTGAGAACTTTGCTTGTTTCAGATCCATTTGAACTTGTTCAGACTTGAGGAAAATTTTATTTTGTTTCATTTTGTTTATTTATTTTGAGAAAGCCACTGTAGATGTGTGAAAATAGTGTGTGCCTTCATTTCTTTCTTTTTTTTTTTTAATGTATTCAGAGGTAACAAAACTGCACCCTGGGTTGGAGAAGAGCATTGCATCAGCATGAAGATTTGAAAGCAACATATTTTTCTGGGTTAAATCTCTCTTATTGTTAGATTCCATTTTCCTGTATTTTAAGTCTTTTGTGTCTAATGTTTCATTACATGCTGTGTATGTTAGTTTAGGCCTCTCCACTCCAGCCTTTGGTACAGATTGGTGAAATGGCTCTTCTGAACTTCTTTCCTCTCTTTCTTTGTTCAGATTTCACCCAGGAGTGCTCTACCACTGAGTTTATCCACAGTCCTTTTAATTGTTATTTTTTGAGATAGGGTGAGGCTGGCAGCTGGGACCATAGGGATGTGTCTGTGTTCCCTGCAGCTGGCCTCTTCCTTTTCCTTAATTGCTTATTGATCTGTTGATGACTCTGGGACCACCACTCTTGTCACTTGTGCTTGTTCTAAGGCTCATGTATTGTGCTGTATGTAGGCACATTAAAGAGCATTATAAATAATGTCATTTGTGTATATTGTTTAGAGAGGCACTTTCTCAAAATATATTTTGCCCTATACTTGAGTTGCTTTCTCTTTTCTTTTCCCAGTTCTGGGGACCGAATCCTGCCTTGTGCATGCTAGGCAGGCATTGTAGCACTGAACGCTCCATAGCTCAGGTCGTGAGTTTGCTGCTGCTGTGAATGTGGACCCCACTGATAACCACATCAGCAGATGTAGCTCTGCAGGTGTTTCCTGCACAATTGCAGCTGATCTCTTCCTTCTTAAAGGTCTTTTATACCAGTGAATTTTTTTTTTAAAAAAACTACATCCAACTTAGGTTTTCTCCCCATGAATAATACTTAGGTGGAATATGCCAGAAAACCCAGGCTTGATTTCTCTCTGTGTTTTAGAGTACCTCTGAAGCCCTGGAAAAAATTGTGTGATGGTTTTCTTTATACACACTACATGACCAAAGGCTTGGTAAGGAGCATCTCAGTCTGATGTCCTAATATAGCGGCACTCCCCTCTCCACCAAATAATCTTAAATAAGCTTCTCAAGAGACCTTCACCATAATTTTCTTTCAACAGAATGTCAGGAAAAGATTTTGCAAAGATCTCAATGTGGGTTATAACACAGACTTCTGCTTTTGTGGCAAAGCTTGGAAGACCTCTGACCAGTCTTACAATTGGTACACAAAGCACTTTCTGTGAACTAATCAAAACAACAACAACAACAAAAACACCTTTATGTATACCCTACAAAAAATATAAACCTCCATCCCTGTTCCACTGGATGTAAATAAAGATCAATGAAATTCCAAGCAGTGATCCAAAAAATTTTAAGTGATACCCCTCGGAACGCTGCAGCTAATCAATTTGCTCCTGAAACATTCCTTGGGTGTCTAGCCTCATGTCCCCTACATCACTAATAAAGCTACAGCCTCCAATCAGGTGATATTGTGCAGTACTTGCTTTGGAAAGGGCTGTTTCTGCTCAGGCTGAAGGATTCAGTTACTTGTCCTAAGGATTCAAAGCCTCCTGAGCAAAACCTCACCCACAACATATTCAGGTGCCATGGATCTTGTGTGATCATTGGTAAGAGTTCCTTACATACTTGTGTCCAAATGTTGAAGTTTGCCAACATGCCAAAGATGGGTTGATTGTCACTGCTATCTCTGTTCCAGCCTTTTGCTGTGTCTCCGTGTTCATTTGGAGAGGAATGGCAAAAGAGTGTGCTGTGGCCCTTCTGTTTTTGATAAATACAGCATAAGCCATCCAGTAAAATTTCATCTTTAAAAGATAGTTTTGAACGCTTTCCAGGATTTCCAAAAACTTTCTTTGCAACTAATTATTCAGTCAGTGTGACAATTTCCTAGTTTTTCATTTTTGATTTAGTAGAAATATTGCATAGATGTGTGTGAGCACTTAATGCAGTCTGGACTTCTTTGTAATAAATCTATTTGCCAAAGGCAGTAGTTACAGGCTTGCTCCTGGGCAGTGTGAAGGACTGGAGTGAATGCAACTGTCCTGGGGTGTGGGCATTCTTTGTAGGAGTTCAGTCTTGCTGAGTACATCAGTGCAGGAATCAGACTTTTAGGAGGCCTACAGAATCTCCTGACAGGACCTGCTTATCCCTTTTGGACAGTAGTGTTGTCATGTGAGCTGGCAGGTGGATGGCTACCTTCTGATGGATTTGGGTTTGTAGCTGAGCAAATAGTGAGAATGTACAATGATTAAATGAGAATTAAAATATTCTTTGTCATACCAAAGACATAATTTGGGGGCCAAACATAGTAACAAGTAACCTCTTGGACCTTGAACCACATATTTTCCTTCATGTATGCATTTTCTCACAAACTTTTGTAGTGTGATGCTTACGTGGAACAAACTGAGATAAACATGGAGAGGTTTATTTAATGGTACAGTGTACTAGAAGTTTTAAAGACTTGGAGCAGGCTTAGATTCCACTATTGTTAATATTTTATGAAAGACTCTGAAATTCTCAAAATTCTTGAGAATCCCCAGGTGCTGTGGCATACAACTGAAATACCAGTGGCTCAAGATTCTAAGGCAGGAGGATTGTGATTTTTTTTCCACTTTTTTAAAGAGAGAAAGAATTTTTTAATATTTATTTTTTAGTTTTCAGTGGACACAACATTTTTATTTTATTTTTATGTGGTGCTGAGGATTGAACCCAGCACCCCACGCATGCCAGGTGAGCACGCTACCATTTGAGCCACATCCCCAGCCCATCTTTTCATTTTCTTAAAAATTATATATAAATAATTTTTTTTTTCCTAAGAATCAAACCCAGTGCCTTCCACATGCTAGGCACATTGTCAACCACTGAACCACAACCTTAGCCCAAGGGTTGTGATTTGTAAGGTGGCCTCCCTGGATAACAAGGAGTAAAGAACTCAATGAGACCATCTCTAAGAAGTAATTCAAATAATAAATAAAAAAGAAGGCTCGGAGGTGGCTTAGTGGTTGAGTGCCACTGAGTTCAATTCCCAGTACCCCCAAGAAAACTGCATTAGAAACCAAGTTTTAATAAACCGTATGATGGGTGGATGGGCTTGTCCATTATATTGTTTTCCTCTTTGGATTCTCAGGCATGGTTTACTAATTCAGGAACTCTGTAAAATTCACCAATTCAATAAAAATCAAGTGTATGGTTTTTTTTAAAATAATAATATAGCAAGGTCCATGAGGGGCAGCTTCCTGCTCTGGGAACCTCAGTAATTGGTAGTCTTCACAAGTGGCCATAATGTCCTTATCATAAAGAGTTTGTGAAAGCTTCTATTTTGCAGGAGTCTCTGAAGGTGCTAAACGTGCCTGTCTTTTCAGAGCCTTTTGGTGGAGGAATTCCATATGGAGGTCTCTGATTTATAGATGATGTCATTGGGGAGCTCAAGTGAAACTGATAAGTGAAGAACACGTTACCACCTGGTCCAGTGCAGTCTAAAAGGTGTCAGATTTTCCTGTCTTTAAGGAGTGTCAAGCAACCTTGGAGGAGGATGTCAGCAATTTACGATGTGCTCCTGCAAAAAACGTGATGCTGTGAGTCTCTGCTCAGGTCATTTTTGAAAAGCTGATGAGTAGTCTGAAAATTTATTTGGTCCTGTTAGTGATAAGGACAAATTGCATTAGAATGCTATTGAAATAGAGAAAACAAAATATTAGAAAATTCTGAGGCCAAAATATATACCAGTTGTTGATCAGATAGGATTAGTAACTTTCATTGTATTTGGAATTGGGTATGGATACTTACAGACGGGACCAGATCATCAAAGTAGCAGTAATCTACCCAAGGCAAATGGTGAGATAGAGAATATCTGTATTTCTGTAGTTGGTATTTTATTTTTTCCTCTGTGATTATCAGTGACTATGTTTAAACATTTCAGGATGCCCAGATAGAACTCTGATTTTTTCATATTTAATTAATTAGAAAATGTTAGACTATTAAATATTCTGAGAAGTACATCAGATTTTATAGGAATTTTTAGTTTCCATATATCTTATTTTAACATATCAAAAAACATATGAAGTGATTTAATTAGAGATTGATGGTGTTTATTTATTTATTTTTGCTATTGGGATTTGCTGTGACAAGTGTGGCCAAACTAGCAGGTTCTGGCAGGTTTTGATGGGACATTGGAAGAAATAAAGAGTCACACATGCAGAAGATACAACATCTGGGATCGGGTGGAGCACTGCTCTATGATGGAGCAGCAGGTCTAAAGAATTATACCAGGAGGGCTGGGGATGTGGCTCAAGTGGTAGCGTGCTCACTTGGTGTGTGTGGGGCACTAGGTTTGATCCTCAGCACTACATATAAATAAAATACAAGATGTTGTGTCCACCAAAACTAATAATATAAATGAACAAATATTAAAAATTATCTCTAAAAAAAAAAGAATTACACCAGCAATCTTTATTGTGTATCTTTCATTGATCATATTAAAGACTATGTAAGCATTATTCTTTGTATTTATGAAAGTTACACAGTTAGCAACAGTATGCAGCTATTTCCTCAGTTACATTCTATAGTTGGAATGTGCAATGTTAAGAGCACCCTGCAGCTCTCAAGAAAGTCCATCCTTTAAAGTTATTTTAAAGCTTCCTTTAAAACAGTGGAACTGGTGAACCATGTGGTTGACTTAGCAAGGAACTTTGTGCCTGAGAATAAGGTCAAAGCGGAAAAGTCTCCCACAACAGAGTCTCTCCCATGGAGAGCATTACCATAGCAACCAGGCATCCTATACTTTTGCATAGAAACTTTTCCAGTCACCAAGCATGCCACTGCCATTACGTCATTAGAGACCTCCATCTCAGACACTTGTCTCCCAATCACTGTCACTGGTCTCCACAGGGGATTGAACTCATGGTTGCTTTATCACTGAGCTACATCCTCACCAAGGCTCCCCCTCTTTTCTCTTTCTTGAGACAGTGGTGGACTCTGTTGCCCAGGCTGACCTCAGACTCATCTAAAAATGGAGCAATGTGGTCTCTGAACCTTTACCCCAATGGCAGTCACATTTGCTGGGAACTCAGCTGAAGTGGTTCAATTAAAGTAATAACTTTGGAATTCTATGGGATGGGACTACTGTTTCCAATCCATTCTACCAGGCCTGGTAGCAATTTGCAAGTCCATTTTTATGTCTCCAGATCATAAGAAAAAATATTTTTTTTTCAAATTTTCACAGATGTACCAATATCACACGGACCCTAAGTACTTGGTAATGAGGGCAGGAGTTATGGGAAACTTGTTGGAATTGTGTGGATCCATCCTGCCTTCTGATTTGTCTTCCTATTTTCTCTCTCACTCATTTTAGTACAAGGGGTTCTTAACCACTAAGCCACATCCCCAGACCCTCTTTGATCCCCATGACAGTAGAATATATATATATATATATATATATATATATATATATATATATATATACACACACACACACACACACACATACATACATACATATACACACACACTTTGGTATATCATACTTGGATGGGATATCATTTCTCATTTTTCTGAGTGTACATGTTGCAGAATCATATTAGTCATGTAGTCCAATATATATACATCCAGTAATGATGTCTGTTTCAATCTACTACTATCTTTCCTATTCCCACATCCCTCTCCCCTCCCTCCCATCACTTCCCTCAACCTAATGTAAGGTAAAGCGATTCTGCCCCAGTGCCCCCTCCCTCCTGAATTAGCAACAGCATAATAGAGAAAACATTTGTCTTTGATTTTGCGAGACTGGCTTATTTCACTTAGCATGATATTCTCCAACTCTAAGCATTTACTAGAAAATGCCATAATTTTAGCCTACTTTCAACCTGACTAATATTCCATTGGTTATATATACCACATTTTCTTTATCCATTAATCTTTCGAGAACCACCTAGGTTGGTCCATAGTCTAGCTATTGCAAATTGAGCTGCTATAAACATTCATGTGGCTACTGAGGAGGTCATACATGTGAAAATATTTTTAAAACAAGTTGCTGAGCAGGAGAAAATATTTTACATTACATATTTAATTATTTCATAGTATTCAGACTATAAAAGGAACTCTAGTGACTCCATAATAGAATGATCAACAAATTAAAAAATGAATTCCAAATTGTGAACCCTTCAGATATTTCTGCTACTCTTTATGGTGTTTTCTGAGAATGATCTTCAAAATGCTGATTGTTACTTTTTGCAGTCATCTGGAAGTTTCTAGAGAAATTTTCTAGTCATCTGCACTAGGCCTAAGTTCCAGTGGTTTTGCTAACTTCTGTTGCTGGAAGAATTGCTTCTCTCTCAACTCAATTATAGGTACCAAAGGGGAAAATTAAACAAAATACCGATAGACTCAATAATATTTGAGCACTTTCTGAGCCCTGACCTACCCTTGTTCACCCCAGTAATAATTCCAGGCCTTCCAGTTGTTTTCAGAAGTAGTTTCTCCATGTACTGAGTATCTAAAATTAGTGACTTCTGTTCCCGGGAGTATATCCTAAACATACAATTTCTATAAGCAACACAGACTGAGCATGTGCAAATATTCATACATTACAAATAGTTGGATTTGCAATGTTTGTAACTACTTCCAAAAACTAAAATTTGCAGCAGTAGTGTTAAAATTGTGTTAGAAATCACAGATTCCTGTTTCACCACAGAAAATACAGTACACTCTTCTTCTAGCTACTTGACAGCCTGGAATATAACACACTTGCCTCAGAAATTTAATGCATCAGTCAAATGAAAACTTTCCTTCACCCTAAGCAGTCTTGTCAGAATGCCTATGATAAAAATCTGAAAGATAGGGGCTGGGGTTCTGGCTCAGTTATAGAGTGCTTCCCTAGCACATGGGAGGCACTGTGTTCAAGCATCAGAACCACATAAGAACACATAAATAAAATAAAAGTTATTTATCTATATGACTAGTAAATAAATAAGTAAAATATTTAGAAGTAAAAAATAAAAATCTGAAAGATAGTAGGTAATCCAGAGCATATGAGCATGGATATAAAGATTCACTTGTAAAAATGCTGGTGAGAATATAAATTGAATAAAGCTATTTTTGAAAATGGTATTAAGGTTCTTCAATAAGTTAAAATAAAAATGTCATATGATTCAGTAATAGTAATTCTGGGTATGTATCTAAAAATATTGGAGTCATTAGATCATAGAAAAGACTATATTTTCATTGTAGTATTTTTCACAGAACCTGGTAAAAGTACTGAAGTACCTTTAAGGTAAATGGTAGGTTGGGTATGGTGCCACATACCTGTATTCCCAGCAGCTTGGGAGGGTTGAGACAGGAGAATCATGAATTTAGAGCCAGTCTCAGCAATGTATCAGCCAGCCACTAAGCAAATCAATGAGGTCATGTCTCTAAATAAAATATAAAAAAGGAGCTGGTGATGTAGCTCAGTGGTCAACTAGCTCTGATTTCAACACGCAGCATAATAAATAAATAAATAGCCCCAACACATTGACCCTATGCTTTATTTTCCAATAAGCAATTTACTTGCATCCTTTCTGGATTAACTGGACAGGATGTGTTACATTCTTTAACAAACTATTGCCTGCAGGAGAAATGCAGTTTCAAAATAATGTTTGTAAGAGGAACGCAAGTTACACTAAAGGGAAGACTTTCGTGATTTTGTTAAAGACCAGATTCTGGAACTCAGGGAAATAAAGATAATTTCTACTAACCATAAAATCTGCAAGAGTTTATGATTAAGAATTCAGTTATAAATCATGAACATGAGGCTAATTAACCTAAAGTTTTCATGGCACTGGATCCTTGAGAGTTTGATATTATCCTGCTGTCAGTCCAAAGTCAAAAAGTGTACCTGGGCAGGATTCTTTAGAATCTTTTATAAGATCTCTAATAAAAATGGAGAGAAAGAGAACCATGCTCTTCTATTTACAGAGAGGACACATTCTCTCTCTTTAAAGTGTCACCTTTTTCTTCCTTCACATCACTTCTAATAATCTCATTGTGTCTGCTTTTATCTCTTGTGAAATGCTCACAAAGAGAAAGCAAAATCTATAAACTGTCATCCAGTTCTTGGAGGAAAAGTTAGAAATACTGCATCCATTTGAAATATAGCATAAAAGTAGTTGATAAGGCAAAGAGGGAATGCTGGCATTAAAATTGTGAACAGAGCTGAGTGCAGTGGTGCACTCCTGTAATCCCAGGGTCCTGGAAGGCTGAAGCAGAAGGATCATGAGTTCCATTCCAGCTTCAGCAATGGAGAAGTGCTGGGCACTTCTTTAAATAAAATACAAAATACTGCTGGGGATTTGGCTCAGGGGTCAAGTGAGCCAATAAGTTCTAGAATGACTGTTATCCAGTGACAATTAATTGACCCACCATAGGCTGGAACTCAAGATTCAATCACAAGTTCCACAGAAGTCATATGGAAAATATCTGGTGTCTTATAGATAATGTGGTTAAGTTGTTCCTGCACCCTCTGTCTGACAGGGATTCAGCATGGGGGATGCCATGGCAGAGCTACACCATTTGGAAACTGAAACCATGGCGAAGGTTAAATGTATTGTTTATGATACTCATGATATGGATAATAGAGTATACATCAATCAATAATAAAAGTACATGTTGATGGAAATGGCAGGAAAATTCCCCAAATGAGACTAAAGATACATTTAAGACATGCCTGGAGACGTGTTTTAATATCTCTCAGGACACAAACAATAGCGTTATTCCTCAAAAATTTATGAAGAAAATCTTACAAATCTCAAGGTTCTTGAGAAAAACTTAACAATTGGTACTAAGCCCCACATTCTAAATCTACATTCTGTGCAACATACATTTCCCCTCACTAACAGGCCCTCCTTTGCCTTACACAGGAATTCATGATAAAAATGTTAATATTAATGGTAAATGGGCTGTGTTGAAGAGCCTGCTCTTTTGTTAAAGATTACAACAACATAAGAATAGTTGCATTTTGGAAAAATATCAACGAAACTCTTAAAGAAAGCAGTTAAATAGGTCATATGAAAAAGAAAATTACCTTTGGAATTAAAAATAGAATAATATAAAATTAATATACATTCATTTTAGAAGCACTTCAGAAAAGTGCTTTTAAGTAATAGGCTTTAACTACTTTAAGTGTTTTATTGAGATTTTAGAAGTAAGAAATCTTACCAATAATCATAGGTATGCTTTAAAGTTAAAGGTTAATGATATAATTATACATGTGCTTTAAAGTTAAAAGTTAATAGGTCAAGATACATGTAGTCGAGTTGTGTAGTCTAGCACTTATTGATTGAGGTGAAAATGTAAAAGCTTAATCGTGATTGGCAAAGGTTACAGGAAAATATTTTAAACAATGCACTCAATATCTTAGGTAATTAATATATATCTGAAAATATTGTAACTCTTAAAAATTATGTAAATCAAAGAAATATTGAGCTTTGAAGCTATCCATTAAATACATGAAAAAACACTTGTAAAAAATGTTTAAAAATAAAGGCCCCTCTAGGGGCAGCGGGTAATTCTGAAGGCTGCTCATAACTTGCAACTATAGTCCTGTCTCCTCTTCTTTCACCTAAGCCACTCATCCTTCAGGATCCATCTATCTCTAGTAGCTAGGGCTTGACCTAAACAATGGAGATTTATTTTTTTCTTTTAAATTTAATGTTGAGTTTGTTGATGGGCTGTTTTGAAATATATAAAAAATCTGTGATTTGTGCTCATATTCTCATTGTACCCCATACCAATGGGGGGGGGTAGACATCATAATCCTACCACTATGCTCAAGGCAAAATTGCAAATAAGTCTGTTTTTAATTGCTTATATTCCAGAGTCTAGAGATCTGGCACCCTCCATCTCTTTCTCATTTTTATCGTTAATCCTAGAAACTTTAAATTTTATTTGTACTTTTCAAGTACAGCATAAGGTTGTAGAAATGGTGGGTATATTTTGGACTGGTTTCCTAAAATTGACAAAAGGCAGTTATGCAAGGGTAATGCCATGAATCCTGGAGGATTAGTTAGTAGCATCCTTACCTTCAGGGAAGGTGGCATTCAGAAAGATGTTTGGCGCTTAATTGCTGCCTCAGAATACTTACATTTTACTGACAAAGCTTTACCAGACTTTGTAGGCAAGAACGGTAACAGGAAGGTTCTTGCTACGGCTTATGGGCCTGTGTTCAATCTCCTTTTGTTTTAATTACAGGAAATGTAATAGTTAAAAGGGAAGATGATAGATATCTTGTAACATATAGTAAATGTAATTTAACTAGTTGTACCACCAGAAATAATAGAGAAAAAGGAACGATGATGCTCCATCAGCCCTCCTTTGTCTTATTACCAGGAAATATTTCAGAGCCATGGTAGGCTGATGCTGCTTTTCAAGTCTTACAACAAATACACACCCAGCTAGCGAGACCTAAGTGTGCTCTTGGACTCATAACAGTGAGAGTTGTTCCCTTGTTTTCTTTTATTGATTCCATGGTGACAGCTTTGGTGGCCATATCTCAAATATTCGACATGCAAATTTTCTTAATTATTTGGCTCAGAATACTTCCAAGGCTCTTCACAATCAAATAAATGTTGATGAAAGCATTGAGACCATGGTAAATGCCTTAGAGACTGCTGTCATGAATATAGTTAATGAACTTTCCACTTTGAAATTCAAGGAAAGACCTAAAGGTCATGCTAGCTATAAGTATGTGTGTGTTACTGCTGCCAAATGCAATGCTTCTTAATGGTATTGGAAGAAGCTTCAAAACCATTTGTTGGGTATTTGGCAGAATAATGCTTGGATCTTTTGGAGCTGCATCATCAGATTCAAGATACAAAAATGTAAGATTCATTTTTCAGATCCTACTTCTTTAGCTGATCAAATACTTAAAGAATTGAACAGCTTTAACCCTGGAAACATTCTTAATCACTCTTCATGGTATATCCTTGTATTATTCTCATTGCTACTTATTCTCTCTTGTGTTGTAATTGTAGGATGTTGTGCCCCTAGAAGAAGAATTCAGGAACTCAAAATAATGACCCATCACCTGCTTTTTCAAAGAAAGAAGGACAGATATGTGGGAAGCCCTTCTGAATGACCCATGCCTTCCAGTCCTGAAGCAGGAGGCTCTGACCAGTCACTACATTTGTGGTGACTTGGGTTTTTTCCCAGCTTAGATAGAGAGATGGGTCTTCAGATGTAAGCATTATTCATGAGGATTGACTTACCCTCATATATCCCTTGTAACTCTGCCCCCTCTGGCCTTTTTTGAATAGAACTTTCTAAGAACAAGAGTACCCCAATAAAAGCTCTCTTCTGAATTTGGTCACTTTCTCACAAGCCTCTCATGATTTTCTCTTGCCCTCCCTTTTGGGGAGCCTGAGGCCAAGAGCAGGGAAGAAGTCCTGAAGCTTGTGTAATGATAAAGTGTGTCTATGTTTTATTTGGTGTCCCTGGAAATTCACAGGAGTGCCCTTAAGTTCAGCTGACTTTGCAGGTCGGGGGCAGCAATTTGTAACTGTGTGGGCAGCAATTTTCCTGACCTGCATGGGCAGCAATTTGTAACTGGTGTTCAGAGGGATTACATACACACACACACACATACACACACACACACACAAACACACACACACACATAGTGCTTATATTTTTCAAGAGTGAAAGCTAAAGCAAAAATGCCCCTGAGATGACTAGATATCCACAAGAAGAAAAAATGTATTTGGATATATACATCACATCATGTACAAAAATAAAATTTAAAAAAGGATCAAAGTCCTTTGTGTAATAGCTAGAAGCATAAAAGTCATAAAAAACAGTTGAGGAAATTTTCATTACTTTGGATGTGGTTATGACTATATAATATTTGTATTTATTTTAATCACACCACTCAGATAGAATAATCCCTGTTTAAAAGTGGTATGATTTCATGTCAAAATGAACCTTAATGTTACGTGTAACTGAAATTCACTAATTAAAAAATAAGATGTAAAAATGAACAAAGGCACTGGAGATGTAGCTCAGGGGTAAAGCACCCCAGAGTTCAATTTTCTGTACCAACAAATAATTATTAAAGGAACAAAGACATTTCTGAATATAATAGGCTTAATCTTGACTCTGTTGATACTTCTGTGGGTTCGGTGAAAATGAGAACCATTTTCATGATAATTCATAACTTGCTAAAAATATGCCCACAAAATTATTATATTTCTCTTTTTTGTGACTCAACAATGCATTCATGACTACATGAAGAAGCGACAAGTATACAGATGTTATTTGGGGTCAGAAGTTAATTAGTTAATATTATTTCTTTTACAGCCCTTCAGCTAATATGATTCCACACAATGCTATGGATCATTTGGCTCCAGAGGAATAATCCTTACTCTTGAGAAATTTCAATTTTATTTAAGTCTATATATTAAGAAAAATGGATGTGCAGGTTTGACTTATACAAGGTAAATGTGGTTGGAGTTTTTCAGATAGAAGTCCCCATTGGGGACAGTGAAATTTCAAATAGTATATAAGGAAGCCTAGATGAAGTCTATAGTTTAAAAAAACATATTGGCTAAATTATAAATATATTTTTCTTTACCCTTCACAAAATTTATTATGCCACATCATAAACCTCATATCTAAAATCCTGTAGATACTTTCTAAATATGTGGCACTATAAGCAGTATCTTTTGGCACATGTGTATAATCCTAGCAGTTTGGAAGGCTGAGGCAGGAGGATCACAGGTTCAAAGACAGACTTAGCAATTGGTCTCTAAGTAAAATTTTTAAAAGGGCTGGGAATGTTGCTCAGTAATTAAGCTCCCCTGTGTTCAATCCCTGGTACCAAAAAGAAACAAAGAAAATTTGTCTTTTCTAAGAATCTATTGTTCAATTCAGGGTTATGAGATTTTTACATGTTTTCTGCCAAGAATCTTGTAGTCCCAATTCTCATATTTACACTTTTCTTCCTTTTAAAATTAATTGTGTAACGTGTGAGATACTGTTTGAGATCATGTTCCAAGTTTTATATGGATTTGAGACACAAGGATCAAAATTTCACGGCCAGCCAAGGTAAAAAATGTAAAGTGGGAGTTCTCTTTTCAGTACTAATAAATGCATCTCAGAAAATAAGAAAAATAAAACATCCAAAACAGCTCTAAGTTGTAAAGACTCAAAGCATGTTTTAATCCAAGTTTTAAAACTTACAGAGAATATTCAGAGCATCTAAGAGAAAAAGTTGGGTCACCTAGAAATGTGTAACTACATAATTGTAAAATCCTCAGTCAAAACTTCACAACACAGAATGGAATTCAGGGCTATTTTCAAGGGATGGAAGGATAAAATTATCAACCAAAACATTATATTCACAGCTACTATCTTTCAAAAGAGAAGGAAAATAAAGACTTTAGAGATATAAATGCACACACTATTCATCAACACTAGATCTGTTCTCCAAAAAGTATGAAATGTAATCCTTCATACTGAAATGTAAGTGTGCACAGCAACACAAGTCATATGAAATTCTAAACATTTCTTGGCTCAAACAATTGATTTTATTGTAATAATGGGACACAAAAAAATTGAAATATAATTTGAAAGAAAAGAAAAGCAAAACTGTTAATAGACATATATACCTGTAACAATAATATAGTTTTGAAAAGACACAAATATATTGAATTTTTTAAAAAGTGAAATCAAGTTGATCCTCATACAAAGTATGAGTAGGAGATTCTTCATTTTTAGATATTTTTATTGGCAATTTCAAGATTACAAAATTTTGATGAAAACAAACCTTGGCTATCTGAATTACCTCTAAAAATTACAACTCTAGGTAGTCCACAGTATACTCTAAATCTAAGGACACACACATACTGAAATCAAAGGGATACAAGCATGACACATACAAAAGTGACCAAGAAAACCTATGCATTCTAAATTATAGTACACAAAACATAGTTTAAGACAGTATTAAAACATAGAAATCATTTTAAATTTTAAAACAACTTTGAAAAGATGCAAAGTAAAGAAAAGGAACATTTCCCTAGGTTCCAAATTAAGAGTAAATACATTTGCAACGTATATCCTACTCCCCAAACACACATTGAGAGAGCTGAATGAAAACAAAGAATCACTGTCATCCTAGGAGACATCAATCCCCACTTACTGAAAAGGGAGATACAGTGAAGCAAAATGGTAATTGCAGAGTATAAGACTTTGAAAATATTTGAAACTATTGTAGACTTATAGAATCCCTATTCTTAATCACAAGTGGTATATTATGCTGGATAGACCAATTTTATGTATTAAAACAAAGGTTAATAAATATTTAAGTGATAGTTATTTTGTAAGCAACATGGAATAAAAATTTGAAGTCAAAAGTGATAGGAATATTCAAAAATCCCTAAATGTGTGTCAGTTGATTAAACACCCTTGGGCATGCTGTTGTTCAAGAATTGAAAGATTAAATTCAAAGATGTTTATACTACTTAAAGTTAACTAGAGACTCCAGGTAATATGCATCAGACTCCCGTTGTTAAAAATATTTTTTTTTTTGCAGAGAAATCTAACCTTTAAATTGTATGAATATCCCTCAAAGTACAAATAAGACTATTTCCCTGCTTCAAAATATAGTAAAATTTACAAAATTCAATTGTAAATGCAGACATGGAGTTAGATAGACAGACTTCTTAGCGAGTGTGGCAATAACCTTCACATCAGTAGCAAATTAATAACATTGCACACCAGTGTTTTGACATTGTTATTCAACAGAGCCATCATGGGGGACACGAACCAAATATCCCTTGAAAAGATTGATGAGCCATATTGGAATATAGAAACTATAGAACTTTGAAGTCAAAGAATTTATTCTAATTATATATTTTATGAAATGTATATACACTAGGTTAACTGAAATTTCACAGAAAGAATACTGCAGAATTCTACAAGCATGACATTTCTAAACTAAAGTAGCAGCTTTCTGAAGAAAAGAGAATGGTTTTGTGATGGGGAGACAGAAATGAGCCCTTGCTTCCTAGGCATAGTTTTTTTTTTTTTTTGAGATCTAAACTTTTTAGAGATATATTGCATAACAATTTGAATTAATGTTACTGAACTGTATATTTAAATTCTTGGAGACAGTAAGTTTTATTTTGTAGTTTTGATCATAATGAAAATTACAAACAATACATAAAAGAGATTTGCAACATTTCTCAAAGCTTCATTTAAAATAATATGGTCTTTATCCTATAAAGAAGAACAAACTCATCAATATACAAATGATGGGCATGCTTCTAATCCCAGCTACTAGGAAGTCTGAGGCAGGAGAATTGCAAATTCAAGACATCCTCAATAACTTAGTGAGAACCTCTCTCAAACTATGAATGAAAAGGAGCTTGGGGTGTAGTTCAGCATTAGAGTATCACTGCCATCAATCCACATTACATTTACATATAGAAAATTTCAATTTCTACGTACATGGGCAGATTAAAAGACAATCAAGATACAATATAAAAGTCATAGACAAAAAAGGCTTAATATTTATACAAGCAAAAGCACATATAACATTATTGGCAATACAAACAAGAGTCATGCATATCTTAATTTGTGAAGCAATGAACTGATATGGGGAAACCCAGTCTGCAACATGGAATCTACTATACACAATGAAAAAATAAGGAAAAAAATTAACCAATCAAATTATAAATATACACAGATATGTTATTTTACAAATCCTCTTATTCAAATACAACTTAAACCATCTCTCAAAAGAGCAGACTTTGTCCATCTTGAATTTCATTCCATGGCAGATAATTTCACAAAAACTCCATTACACATATTAGAAAGAACTCTGATAAGGAAATTTTAGTGAAACAAAAATGTACAAATAAGTTTAGAGTAACTGACTTGTGATATTAATGTATTACAATGGGTTGACCTAGTGGTCTCCAGAAATGTACAAAAAATTCCTGCAAATAATGGAAGAGGGGCTGGAGTTATAGACTAGTGGTAGAGGGCTTGCTTACCATGTATGAGGCCCTCTGTTTGATCCTCAGCACCACATATGAATAAATGGGAATTTCATTAAAAACTAAAAAATATCTTTAAAAATTATGGAAGAGTTGTCAGATAATATCGACACTCACAAGGCAAGGGGAGTGTTTTGTTGTTAATTTACATGTATGCAGACATTACTGGAGGAAAATCAGGGACTAGATTATTTGAAATCACAAAACACAGGACAGATTCTTCTATGATCACAAGAGAAAGAAATTCAAGCTTCTCAAAAATCTTCTCTGCTGGATAACTTCTCAATCAAACTTTTTGAATTTAGGCATCCTCCTCTACCTCAACTATGTCCTCTGCTATATGTGGGCCACAGTATTTTACATGACTGCATTTCTCTAAGTCAACCATATGTCAAGTGAAGGATGTACATCATGCCAACAAAGGAAAACATTAAGAATGAAAAGAAACTTAATATTTTCTTGTCAGCATCAAGAACTACCCCATCTTTTTAATTGAAAACACAAATCTGAATCATCCAATTTTTATGGTGAAGTTCCCAAAAGATATACTTCAAGGGAAGAAAATTAAATAATAATAATTAGGAATTTTGAAGGAAAGTTATGCTCACCCACAAAGACCAGGTTGTTATAGGTCTCCAACATCACTTCTCTATATAAATTCTGCTGATTAGGATCCAGGCATTCCCATTTCTCCTCAGAAAAATCAATAGCTACAGCCCTGAATGTCAATGGCTCCTAAAATAAAAATTGGTAGATCAATAGCACACGGACAAAACCATTATTCAGTGTTTAGTTTGGATTAAGAGTTAGTAGAACTGACTGTCTTGTAGGAGAGTTACTTTAATTATGTAATAAGATACATATTTTCCTCTGAATTAGATAATGGAAAGTAAATCCTAAAACAGTATATATATTCCATATCAGAGTGAAGTCAAAGATATATACCACAATCCAAGAACTGAATAAAAGCCGAACTCCTAACTTTTCTTCCACCAGTGAATGAAATTTGGGGTACATTCCAGATGCAAATCAGACTTGTCAAAGATATACTCATAAGGTGATTGTGTCCAAGGGAGACAAAAAGTGGTAAAAAAGCTTTTGAAAACAGTCCGAGAGTTATTCTTTTTGCTTTGTATCCATGAGATAGATTGAGCTCCCCAAAACAATTAGTTTCAAGTATCATCCATGACACATTCGCAATGTGTAAAATATTCATAAAGTATTAATGTTTGGAGACAAAAGACAGACTTGAAATATTAAGTTCTATAAGCAGTTCAATGAGTGAATAAATTTGGTACAATAGAGGCCCAGACAGCAGCATGTATGTGTTCAAAAACTGAGACAAAGAAATGAATAATAAAAGAAAAAAGACCTTTTTAATATAATTGTAATGGAAAAATAATGGTAACAATAAGTTACTTAAAACTCATACAACCAAGGATATATAACCAAGGAAAATGATGGCTTTGAGAAACACATAATAAAATTAGGAGTCATAAAAAGTCACAGGGCTGTCATCATCTCTGTGTGCAAAAAGAAGATGAGATCAGTAAGACACACCAGAAGTGTCCACATGGGTTTTCCACGTGTGGATGGATCCTAATTACTTAAATACAGCTACTTTATTGGAAGAATTACCTTGACATCAGAGCATAATCACACCATCTACACAAATAACCAATTAAAAATCCTCAATAGCAAAATGTTTAAATACTTGAGCCAATTGGAATTGTATGGTATCAAGATTTTATGAAAGAAACAACAACAAGACAAATCAGGTTAGTAGATGATTATAGTCACTGTTCACAAAAAGCAAAAAATAAAATTCCTGACATGTTAGAATAAATATTTTTTCCAAACTGTGGAGAACCCTCTCTGTAACACTGTGGCCTTCTGTGGCTCATTCCTAAGCAGAGAGTCAGGTAATTCTGGGCAGATAAGAAAATAATTCTGTAAAGTCCACACATTTCAGATCCCTTTTGCAAAGAAAGAAAATGGTTAGTCTTCCATAGTAACAATTCTCACCAGTTAACAGACTCATAGTTGGAGTCAGTTTAAAGTCCTCACCTACAATGTTCTTTAAAATTTATTTTTCTAGAAGAAAATGTGTGAATTTGCAGAAAATCAAATGGGGGTTGTTTCTCAGTTGCAGAGAACTTGCCTAGCATGTGTGAGGCACCAGGTCTAATCCTCAACACCACATATAAATAAAGGATAAAGGTTCATCAACAACTAAAAAAATATTTTTTTTTAAAAAAAGAACATGTTTTTGACACTGGTTGGCACAAGTGTCACTACTTTGGGTCTCAAAATTGCAGTCTTTCACCTAATTCTGATGTCACTTATGAGTCCCAGAATGTCATCTACACTGCTGATCTACTTCCTGTAAATTGGGCGACCCTACAACTACCAAACATACAAAGAAGCATTCAATATTAAGATATAAGCTATATATAACTCTAGTAAATGAATTAAACACAACCATGATAAAATCGTAACAACCTATTGCACAAATATTAAAAAAATGGCTTCTAAAGGCTATATGGAGAATGCAGGCATATAGAATGGTCAACAATTCTGTAGAATAAGTCTATGGGACTGAAATATCTGACACTGAGATTTACTATGAACTTACAGTACCCCAAAAGGTGAGATATGTGGCAAAGAGTATACAAACAAATTAGTGGAATAGAACTGAAAACCTAGAAATAAACTCAAAAAACACACAAGAGATGGCAGGATTTCCCTGGAGATGATAGAATCCTTTTAATGAATTATGAACACCCTGGCATCTGTATGCAAAGAAATGAATTAGACACAGAACTTACAACTTTTAAAAAATTAAATCATTCATCTGAAAGAAAATGTTAAATTTGTAGCCTGTGTCAGACAACATAGCAGAAATTCTATATGGCTTTGTCCTTGACATGAACAAAGCCAGAAGCAAGATCTATAAATGAGAAAGTTAATAAACTTTTCCTCTGTTGAAAACCATTCTGTATTTTGAAGTATGCTATTAAATGAAAGAGAAGAAGCTGGATGAAATATTTGCCAAATATATGTATGATGAAGGTCTGGAATAAAAAGAAAATACATTGAGCTCTTAAAACTCGGCAAAAGAGATGCAGTTTTGGCTCAGTGTTAGAGCAATTTTCTACCTCGTATGAGGCACTGGGTTTGATCTTCAGCACCACATATAAATTAATAACAAATAAAGGTCCATTGATAACCAAATATAATTTTAAAATACTGAGCAAGAAAATAAGCAATTTAAAAATGGGCACTATCACATATGATGGTATTAGAAACTTATAAGAAGCAATAATAAGAATGATATAATCTGAAACTATACTGAACATATACAGATCCATGGAGATTAGATTTGTGTGTGTACATCTGTTTTTCTATAGATGTCTGTATATGTACATAGATTTATAATTATAGATATATAAAATACTGCAGAGTTACATAGTTTAAGCATATATCTTTAAAATCATTTATTATAATGAGTCATATTAATGAATAATTATGTGACATTATGAATTATATTTCATTAATTATATGTAATTTATGCATAAATACAAAATAACCTGTAAGGTTTTCACCTACAGAGACATTTACATAATAATATTTTATGGAGCTATGGTTGTAGTTAAGTGGTGCAGAAATTGTTCAGCATGTGTAAGACATTGGGTTTTATTACCAGCAGCACAAAAACAAATGTAATAGTTTCCACTAAGGCCTTGATAACATAGTGAGATTTGACAGATATTTCATAAATCTACTCTGTCATTTTCTTGGAAAACCACAGAATTCAGTGGGTTTCTGTGTCTCCTATCTGTAGTAGAAACTTCAATGTCTGAATAGTTCTACTTGAAATATTTTTTTACCAATCCCCATTAATTTCTAATGTCATTAAATTAAAACAATCAATCATGACCCTAGTGTATCTTAAGAATAATATTTGTTTAAACTTTTATTTTTACTTTTCTTATGTTTCTGCTTAGTTCCCAGCCTTATTTACTTTGGAGTTCATAAAGTCCCCAAATTATTCCTCCAGTTCAATCACCATTTTTCCAAGAACTGTAGCTGAAATGTACAAACTTCCCCCTTAGGGAATCTACACTGACAGCCCTGCCCTGGATGAGCCCAAGTATCAGTCCGCTCTTAAAAGTAAAAGCCATAAGGAACAAATTGTTATGCCGTTTATCTTTCTAAAATATGTTGTCTAGTGAACAATACAGTATTAAAATTTACACAAAATCTAAACTGTAGAACATAATAGTATTAAAATTTACACAAAATCTAAAAATGAGAAAATATTAAAAATGACAAGGGATGCAAAAAATTAATTCTTTGGGAGAATGTAAATGGGTGTTAGAAGGAACTGATTTTTTTATGTATAAAAATATCAGAAATTAAACACTGGTGATTGTTTTACAACATAATGGCTACTGTGTAAGCTATGGGATTATAAACTTAAAAATGGTAAAAGAATTAAAGAAGACCTAGAAAATGGAAAGTTCTACCTTCTTCTTGAATAGGTAGAATTAGTATTGTCAAAATGACCATGCTACCAAAAGCACTATACAGATTTAATGCAACTCCAATCAATATTCCAATGGCATTCCACATGGAAATAGAAAAATAAATAAAAATTAATCCTGTAAAAATAAAGAGAACAAGAAGAGGCAAAGCAATCCTTAGAAGAGGAAGGCAGGTGGCATTACTATACCAGACCTTAAACTATTCTTCAGAGGAATAGTAACAAAAACAGCATGGTACTAGCACCAAAATAGACAAGTAGACCAACTGTATAGAAAAGAGAACACAGAGAATAACACACATAAATACAGTTATCTCATACTAGACAAAGGTACCAAAAACATATTGGAGAAAAAATAGCCTTTTCAACAAATGGTGCTAGGAAAACTGCAAATACACATGCAGCAAAATAAAATTTAGACCCTCTCTTTCATCAAGCACACAACTCAACTCAAAGTGGATCAAGGACCTAGGAATTAAATCAGAGACCCTGCACCTAAGAGAGGAAAATGTAGCTCCAAATCTTCATCATGTTGGATTAGGCCCCAACATCATTAATAAGACTATTATAGCATAAGAATTAAAACCATGAATCAATAAGTAGACAGATCAAAACTAAACAGCTTCTCAGCAAAGAAACAATCAGTGAGGTGAAGAGACAGCCAACATCCTGGAATCAAACTCTTACCACTCACACATCACATACAGCCCTCATCTCTAGGGTATATGAAGAACTCAATCTCGACACACATACACACACACACACACACACACACACACACACATACACACACACAAAAAAAACCCAAATAACTCAATTGATACATGGACCAAGGAACTGAACAAGCACTTCTCAGAATATGATATACAACTGAGCAACAAATATATATGAAAAGTTCAACATAGCAATTAGAGAAATGCAAATCAAAACTAAGATTTCATCTTACTCCAGTCAGAATGGAAGCTATTATGCATATAAACAATGAGCGTTGGCAAGGATGTGGGAGAAAAGGCACAATCATACATTGCTGGTGGAGATTCAAATTGGTGCAGCCAATATGGACAGCAGTATGGAGATTCCTTGGAAATCTTGGAATGGAACCACCATTTGACCTAGCTATCCCACTCCTCAGTCTATCCCCAAAGGGCTTAAAAACAGCATACTACAGGGACACAGCCACATCAATGTTTACAGCATCACAATTCACAATAGCTAAACTGTGGAACCAACATAGATGCCCTTCAGTGGATGAATGGATAAAGAAAATGGGATATATATACCCAATGGAATACTACTCAGCACTAAAAGAGAATAAAAACATTGTGCTTTTTAGTAAATGGATGGAGTTGGGGAATATTATGTTAAATGAAGTTAGCCAATACCCCAAAATACAAATTCCAAGTATTTTCTCTGATATATGCAGAGTGACTCACAGTGGGGTAGGGAGGGAGAGCATGGGAGGATTAGATTAATTCTAGACAGGGAAGAGAGGAGAGAGGAAAATGGAGGGGGAAGGGGATTAGCAAGGTGGTGGAATATGATCAACATCATTATTCAAAAACACATGTCTGAAGATTTGAATTTTGTGCCAACATACCTTATATACAAACAGATATGAAAATTGTGTTCGATAAGAGTTGTAATGCAGAAAGGAATGAGTACATGTAGAATGGCATAAATTAGCATGAATATACTATATATACAGAGGAATGAAAAATTGTGCTCTGTGTGTAATAAGGATTGTAATGCATTCCACTGTTATCATGTATTTAAAAAATAAATAAATTTTTAAAAAAGAAAGTTATTGGAACCCATTGGGGACATTATAAGCCTACAGGATAAAAATTGTAACACCTTGAAAACAGAGAGATGGAAGGGAAGATGCATGAAAAACATGAAAAACCAACAAGAATGTGCCCTAAACAAAGATGCTGCATTATTATACTCCATGGTCAGAACAGCAGGAGAAATAACAGAGAAGGAGTGGAGGAGGTACATAATTTTCTATGAATTAAAGGATGACATAAGAGCAAATACAGGCATCATGGGATCATTTTGATAAAGAGCTACATAAGCAAATACAGAAAGCAAAAGTTTCCTTCAATAAGGAGATAGAGATTCTGAAAAAAAAGAGATGCTTGAAATGAAGGAAACAGTAAACCAAATTAAGAACTCAATAGGAAGCATCTCCAACAGAATAGATCACTTGGAAGACCGAACGTCTGACATTCAAGGCAAAATATATAATCTTGAAAAAGTAAAGTTGACCCCAGTGAAGATGGTAACAAACCATGAGCAGAAGATTCAAGAATTGTGAGATAACATGAAAAGACCAAATTTAACAACTATTGGGATAGAGAAAGGCATAGAGGTCCAAACTACACAAATGGACAATCTATTCAATGAAATAATATCGTAAAAATTTCCAAATATGTAGAGTGAATTGGAAAATCAAATACAAGGAGAGTACAGTACAACAAATGAACAAAATCACAACAGATCCACACCAATGTACATCATAATGAAAAACACATAGCATACAGGAGAAACAGAGTATTTTAAAAGTCACAAGAGGAAAAAAATCAGATTATATATGGGGGAAACAAATCAGGATCTCCGATTTCTCAACCGAGAACCTGAAAGCCAGAAGATCCTACAACAATATATACCAAGCTCTGAAAGAAACAGATGCAAACCAAGAATCATACCCAGCAAAATTAAATCTTGATTAGCAATTGAATTTCGATTTAGATGCTATTTTTATGATAAAATAAAAACCTTCCATGATACACAAAAGTTAAAAGAATTTACAACTAGAAGGCCTGAACTACAGCACATCCTTAGTAAAATATTCCATGAGGAGGAAATGAAAAACAATGAAAATTAGAAAATGGAAGTATCACTCTAAAGGAAAAACCCATCAAAGAGAAACCAAATCATGTTAAATACCAAAAATATCTGGGAATACAAATCATGTCTCAATAATAACCCTGAATGTTAATTTCCAAAACTCAGCAATCAAAAGACTGGCAGATTGGATTTAAAAACAAGATCCAACAAAATGCTGCCTCCAAGAGACTCATCTCATAGGAAAAGACACCCACAGACTGAAGGTGAGAGGTTGGAATAAAATATATCTCTTGGGTGGGGCTGGGGCTCAGTGGTGGAATGCTCACCTAGCACCTGTGAGGACCTGTGTTCATTCCTCAGCACCACATAAAAATCAATAAATAAAATAAATGTATTGTTTCAATCTACAAAAAATATTTTAAAAAACATACCACTCACATGGATTGTGGAAGCAAGCAGGGGTTTCCATCCTTATATCAAATAATGTGGACTTCAAGTGAAAGTCAATCAGAAGGGATAAAGGAGGACCTTTCATACTGCTTAAGGGAAATATACACCAACAAGACAGAACAATTATAAATATTTATGCCCCCAACAATGGATCATCTATGTTCAAACAGACTCTTCTCAAGTTCAAGGGCCAAGTAGACCACAAGACCATAATTCTGGGTGACTTTCACACACCTCTTTTACCACTGGATAGATCTTCCTAACAAAAGCCAAACAGAAAATACAGAACTCAATAATACAATCAATAACTTAGATTTAACTGACATACATAGACTATTTCATCCTTCAACAGGTGAAGACACTTTCTTCTCAGCAGCAAATGGATTCTTCTCTAAAATATACCATATGTCATGCCAAAAAGCAACTCCAAGCAAATACAGAAAAGTAAAGACACTACCCTGCATTCTATCAGATCATAATGGAATGAAATTAGAAATCAATGATAAAAATAGAAGCTACTCCAACACCTGGAGACTAAATAATATGCTAGTGAATGAACAATGGGTTGCAGAAAACATCAAAGAGGAGATTTAAAAATTCTTAGAGGTGAATGAGATTACAGATACAACGTATCAAAATCTCCAGGACACTATGAAGAGGAAAGTTCATTGCATGGAGTTCATTCCTTAAAAAAAGGAAAAGTCAAATAAATGACCTAAAATTACATCTCAAAGCCCTAGGGAAAAATGAATCAACACCAAAAGCAATAAAGAACAGAAATAATTAAAATCAGAGCTAAAATCAAAGAAATTGAAACAAAAGAAGCAATTAAAAATTGACAAAGTGACTGGGAATTGAACTGCCACTTGACTGAACTATCCCACTCCCTGGTCTATACCCAAAGGACTTAAAAACAGCACACTACAGGGACACAGCCACAATAATTTTAGCAGCACAATTCACAATAGCCAAACTGTGGAGCCAACCTAGATGCCCTTCAGTGGATGAATGGATGAAGAAAATGTGGCAACTGTACCCAATGGAATATTACTCAGCAAAAAAAAACAGAATAAAATCATGGCATCTGCAGGTAAATAGATGGCATTGAAGAGTATAATGCTAAATGAAGTTAATCAAACCCCAAAAAACAAATGCTGAATGTTTTCTCTGATATAAGAAGGCTGACTATACTGGGGTAGGGAGGGGGAGCATGGGAGAAATAGATGAATTATATTTAGGTCAGAGGGATGGGAAGAGAGGGGGCGGGGATTAGCAAGGATGATGGAATACGATGGACATCATTATCCATCGTACATGTATGAAGACATGAATTGGTGTCAACCTACTTTACAGAGATATGAAAAATTGTGCTGTACATGTGTAGTAAAGAATTATAATACATTTTGCCTCCATATATTTTTTTATACATTAATTTTTTTAAAATTTTCAAAATGAAAAGTTGGATCATTGAATAAATAAATACACTTGATAAACCCTTATCCATACTAATGTAGAGAAAGAGAAAAACTCAAATTACTAAAATCCATGATGAGAAAAGAAATATCACCATGAACACTAGAGAAATACAGAAGATAATTAGAAATTATTTTGAAAATTTATACTCCAATAAAACAGAAAATACTGAAGACATCAACAAATGTCTACAATCATATAATTTAACCAAACTGAGTGAGAATGACATACACATGTTAAACTGATCACTTTAAAGCAATGAAATAGAAGATACCACCAAAAGCCTACCAACCAAAAAAAAAAAAAAAAACAAAAGCCCATGACTCAATGGATACAAGACCATTAACAGAAAAATGGACATTTTGTAAAGAAATTCTCAAATTTTCACTTTAAAAAATATCTTCTCTGTGCAAATGTTTGAATGGAAGTTTAACTCGGTGCTATGTTCATCTTTAGTTAACATACAGTGGGTGATGGGAGCAGTGGGAGGTTTAAGTACATGGAAAAGACAAAACAAATTATGCTCCTTTGATGCTGTTTATTATTATAATTATTATTATTAATTTTGGTACCAATGTTTGAACCTATGGGTGTTTAACCACTGAGCCACATCCCTATCTTTTAACATTTTATTTAGAGAGGGCTCTTGCTATAAGCCTTAGGTCCTCACAAAGTTGCTGAGGCTAGTCTCAAAAATGCAATTCTCTTGCCTCAGACTCCCAAGATTTGGGGATTACAGATGTGCACCACCATGCACAAACCATGTTACTTTCCCTGTGATTTATGTCCCCCTCTGTGGACTGTCGAGTATTTCTTAGGATTGTTTGCTTTCTCTTTTAAAAAATATATATATATATATATATATTGCTTCAAACAGTATGTTTCCAAGTACCATCACCAAATTAAGAGCATTAGTTGAGGAGGCCCCTTGAATGCACTGCAAGGGGGTAGGAAGTTCTCATCTTGTCCCTCAGCCTCTAGACTCTTCTGTGCTAGAAAAATGTGAGTGTCAAGATTCATGGCTGGGAGAGGACATGCCTGGTAATTTATTTTAGCTTGTATTTATATTAGCTTGTATTTATTTTAGGGCTCCTGTTCACCAGAATGTTTATAATATAAAGTAGACATTATCACAGACATAGCTGTATACTTACCTTTAGAATACTTACATATCTTATAATATTTAAGTGAATAAGGCATATGTGTCTAATGCATGTGATAAAGTAATATATCAGTATGTGATCTGAACTTTGGACAGAAGCCAGGCACAGTCATGCATGCCTATAATCCCAAAATAAAAAATAAAATTGTCATTTTACTTTCACTACATTTCAAAAACCACTTTTTTCCTAATGGTTTATAGAATTTTCCTTTCAGTAAATTACTGCATGTTCTCACTAATGTAGGGATTATAAACATGTTACCCACATAGAAGTGCAGCTCAGCAGAATCTGAGAAGGGTCAGGGGAAGGAGCAGTCAGAGGACGGGTGAGGGTCACCTGGGCATAGCTGCAGGGCTGGGGTCAGCAGTTCTCATGTCTATAGCTCACTGTGGTCACCAGAGTCTGCATCAGGTGATTACACGTGACCAAATAAGAGTTTTGAGACTTTTCACACTTAGAAATTATACGATGTGAGAAAATCAAAATGTTAATTCCCCTGTGTGTTCAGCAAGCAATGTCAACATGTATTGACTTCTAATACGAGACTCGCTAAGTTCAGATATTATGTCAGCTAAAGGTTAAAATTAATTAAATAAATAAATAAATAGATCTGCATTTCAATGTCTAAACAAAACCTGTACATTAAATTCTAAATTCTCATGTGGTGCCCAATGTTCACACATCTTTAACATGTCAGCTTTCCTTAGCACTTTGGGGTTTTGTACCAGGGATTGAACCCAGGGCACTTTACCAATGAGGTACATCCCTAGCCCAATTTTGATTTATTATTGTGAGACAGGGTCTCACTAATTTGCTAGCTGGCTTGGAACTTGACATTGTCCTGTCTCTGCCTCCTGAGTAGCTGGGATTTCCTTAGGGTCTTTTACATTCTGTAGGCTCATGAACTAATTTAGCCTTCAGACTTTGATTTCAGGTGTTATTATGGTTCAGTATGTGAAAACACAAATTAAATCTCAATTATTAGTTATATGAGATGCTTGTATTAAAGTAAATACATATGTTTTCCAGGAAAATATTGTGCCCGTAAGTCATTTCAAAATTCTCTAGAATCAGAGCTGGAGATGTAGTTCAGTAGTGGAAAATGTATCTGGTATGTGTGAGGCATCAATATAATAAACCCAAGTATCAATTTTATATCTGGACCCCTTGAGTCTGAAGAAATGTCATTGTATTCTTGAAGGAAGACGGAAAACTTGGTCACCAAAAAGACTCATATTTCAAAATTAAGTTGGATACTTACACTGCAATAAATTCCTCAAGTGGAGTGAATGTGTATCTATTTTCATTATGGTTCTGTTTACCACAATTATTCCACGTATTTAAGGTGTTTTTTTTTAATGTTATGTGGTTTTGTTTGTTTGTTGTTTGTTGTGTTTTTGATACTGGGGTTTGAACTCAGAGACACTGAACAAGCAAGCCCCATCCCCAGCCTTATTTTGTGTTTTATTTATAGACAGGGTCTCACTGAGTTGCTGAGTTCATCACAGTTGCTGAGCCTGGCACTGAGCTCACAATCCTTTAACCTCAGACTCCCAACTGCTGGGCTGCTGGGATTACAGGTATGCTCCATTGCACCCAGCTTTGTACATATTTAAGTAAAAAAAACATTGAAATGTGTTTCTGCTAGTATTTGATACTGGACTTGGATCACATAGGTCAAAGTGTGATGTGATAACAAAAATGATTAACATAGGATGCTTTGTAGATAAATCAAATCATCCTAAAATTCACTCAATTTTCTCTGAACAGAGATTCCCAACAGATTGTAATTCTGGTAATTTTTTAGCCTCTCTGAGTTGGTTACAGAGATGGTCAACTATTAGGAGATTTCTATGAATGACGATCTGCAGAAGTCTAAAAAATTGAACAATTCCACAGAGATATTACAGCACAGAAAGCTTTCCTGTATGGCAAACATGCTCCATCCTGTTTCATGCATGGTATCTCATGTACAGACATGATGAGGTTTTGTTCAGCTTATAGATGAGATGAGCCAAGAGCCCAGGTTCATGGGCTTCTCAAAATTGAATACTTATCCTTTAAATGGAAGATTACATAGGTATGTTCAAGCCATGTGACTTCAGAGGTTGCAATACTTAGCATTGTCTCTGTGAATATATAAACAAAAGTACATGTGTTCATGAACAAACCAGAGTAAAGGTAACAGGAAGCTAACGTAAATATGCATGGCCTAAGACATTGAGGCTCTTTGCTTAGGACAGGTTTCTTTCTAATTAAACTGCAATAATTTCAATTGACCCAATAGTACATAGCCCTTACTACAGGAAGGACACATACTCCACCCTTGCAGTCAGATATCACCAAGAAAAAATCAAGGTTACATCAGGGAAAGATTTTCTATAACATCGGAGTTTGTGAATGAGAAATATATGACAGTTGTGATCATTTTTAATGCTCAGGAAATCCTTTTGTACATTGCATAAATTGGAATCCAGCCATGATTGGGAAATAATGGGAAAAGAGAGAGGAAAGAATGGTTTCCAGGGTGTGTCAGCAAAACTTCAGTTAAAGGGGACAGGGGGCACTTGGATAGGCCAACAAATTTTCCTCCTGGCAACAGTGTTGTCTGAGAGGGATGCAATTTAATGTTTGTGATAATGCATTTCCTTACTTTTCTCCCTAAGATATGTACTCCATGATTCCTTACCCCAAAAAGATGAGAAAAAACCACATGGTGCATGGTGTTATTAACCTAAGAAGCACCTTTTACTCTGAAGTGGGAATCGGGATCTTGGCCAACACCATCCTCTTTCTGTTCCACGTCATCAAGTTCCTGTGTGACAAGAGGCTCAAGAACACAGGCAGGATCATTGGTCTCTTGGCCCTAACCCACCTGCTGATGCTGCTCAACATTGGGTTCTTAGCTGCAGACACTTTTACATCTCAGGCGGGGCTTTGGGGTGATATCACATGTAAATCAGTTGCCTACTTGTACAGGTTGATGAGGGGCCTGTCCATTTCTGTCACCTGCCTGCTGAGTGTCCTGCAGACCATCACCCTCATCCCCAGAAGCTCCTGCTTGGCAAAGTTCAAGCCTAAGTCCCCACAGGACAGCCTGAGGTCCCTTCTCTTCCTGTGGGTCTTCTATATGTCCTTCAGAGCCCACTTCTCAATCTCTGCTGTTGACAACTCCACTGTGACCTAACATGGCCTTATATTCCTCAGTGACTCCTGCACTATCTTACCCATGAGCTACTTCCTCAGGCATTTGTTTACCGTCCTGGGTGCCTTACGGGATGTCTACCTTATAGGGCTCATCGCCCTCTCCAGTGGGCATCAGAATCAAAACTGTATACATATACACACAGGGGGTGGAATCTTCAGTAGAATAATATGGAAAGACAGAATATTGCATTAAATACTAAACATAGCATTAAATACGAAGGTGATGCTGATATATAAGAAACCACAGATGAATCTTGAAATCATTCGGTCAAATGACTGTCACAAAAGAATCAACATTTCTATAAAATCTACCTGTAAAAGATGGAAGTTTGGGTTGTATAATTTATAAATACAGAATGTATTAGTATGGCATTTTCCTGCAGCTGAGCAAGGGTGTGCCCTTGGGAATTTTTATTTAATGAATCTAGAGATATTTTAGGAATAAGAAAAACTGGGGAGACGGTAGAGAGAATCCATCCACTCACATTTGAATTTGCTTAAGGCCACTGACCCGTACTCTTAATCACAGATAAATGATAAATACTATCTTTTGTGTACTTAAATAATAATCAAATGTTTCGATTATCTTATAATCTAGGGTGAGGAAGATTTTCTCTGAAATTACAAAGAAAACTGCATGTAGCCCAGGGTGGTGGTGCCCACCTGGAATTCCCAACAGCTCAGAATCTCAGGCATCACAATGTGTGGAGTCAGGAATGGGCTAATTTGAACCTTGGATCAAAGTGACAGAATGTGACATGGTCCATATAATGAGGACACATATTATTTTTCCCAAGCTCCTGCTTGCAAAGTTCAAGCCTAAGTCCCCACTGGACAGCATGAGGTCCCTTCTTTCCTGTGGGTCCTCTATATGTCCTTTAGTCCCCATTCTCAATCTCTGCTGTTGACAAATTCACTGTGACCTCACGCACACTCTTATATTCCTCAGTGACTCCTGCACTGTCTTACCCATGAGCTAGTTCCTCAGGCATTTATTTATCGTACTGGGTGCATTACAGGACGTCATCCTTATAGGGCTCATGGCCCTCTCCGGTGGGTACATGGTGACCCTCTTGCATAGACATAAGAGGCAGTGCCAGCACTTTCATGGCACCAGCCTGTCTCCAAAAGCCTCCCCAGAACAGAGGGCCACTAGGACCATCCTGCTGCTCCTGGGTTTCTTTGTGCTCATATACTGTTTGGACTGCATCTTCTCCTCCTCAAGAACCATGTGGAAAAATGACCCTATTTGTCCTTGTATTCAGATGATGGTGGCCAATGGCTATGCCACAAGTAGCCCTTTGGTTTTCATCTGTACTGAAAAACACAGCCTTAACTTTTTGAAATTCTTATGGAGGAAGGAGAGTAAATGTTGTATCATTGCCTGATGGATAGATTTTCATACTGAGCCACCACACGGCTGGGCAACCATTCATCATGGCATAGTATGTCTGCTTTCTGTGTTGAAGGAATTAGCAAAGGGTGGCTTTTATGTGATTACTTTGAAACTTGTGAATGAGAAATACTTGCTAGATTTTTTTTCATATACCTCTGAGATAAACTAAAGTCATGATTTTTTTTTTTTGGTGGGGGGAGGTAGTTACTGAGGATTGAATCAGGAACACTTGAACACTGAGCCACATCCTCAGCCCTATCTTGTGTTTTATTTAGAGACAGGGTTTCACTTAGTTGCTTAGCACCTTGCTTTGGTTGATGCTGCCTAAACACATGATCCTCCTGATTATGTTTCCCAAGATGCCTGACCTCCCTCAAGTATGGAGGCTAAAAATGTTGCCCATATGGAAGTTCAGCTCAGCAGAGGCTGGGAAGGGGCAGGGGAAGGAACAGTGAAAGGGGCAGTCAGAGGAGGGTGAGGGGCCCCTGGGCACAGCTGCAGGGCTGGGGTCAGCAGTTCCCAAGAGTAATAACCTCTGAAGGTCTCAGCTGACTCTAGCATAGATAGCAAAAATGTCAACTTTGACCAACTTGGTCTCAGACACCTGTCGGGAGAGTATA
This sequence comes from Spermophilus citellus, assembly GCF_964194105.1. Classification (NCBI taxonomy): domain Eukaryota; kingdom Metazoa; phylum Chordata; class Mammalia; order Rodentia; family Sciuridae; genus Spermophilus; species Spermophilus citellus. The sequence goes on along the minus strand of NW_027672834.1, from coordinate 12,861 downwards.
ACCAAAACACAGCCATACATGGAAAGATAAGACAATCGTTTTTTTTTTTTATTGTTACTGCAGATGGACATCATGTCCGTCCTTCCAACAGTCAAGTGAAACTGGTAGGTTATGAAGCAAGTTTTTTGATCTGGGAACGCCTGATAAATATCACAAAAAGTTCCATCAGTCCCAAGTCTGTTCTGAGCCAATCTGAGACCTACAAACCTTCCTGACCTCCTGCCCGGGAAGACTTGATCTGTGTATGTTTTTGATTATGTGTCTGTTTGCTAAAATCATTATGATGAAACCCCAGGGTTTCCACAACTAACTGGAAGACACAGTGGCTCTTTTTCCTTAATGCTTTTATCTGATTCCTATTGTAAATGACTCTACAGGTCACACAAGATCCAAACGCAGACATATCCACTCTCTTTCCTAACAGAGAACAACAGTTTCTCCCATATCCTGAGGATGTTACAGAGAATGGATTTAGTTGACAATGAACTGCTTGAGGGGACAGGAAAAGTCATAGCCTCAGCACTAATTTGACATTCTGTAATATTTGAGCTGGGCACCCCATTGTGCAGCTGTAGTTCCAGTGACTCAGGAGGCTGAGGCAGGAGGATCTCTTGAGCACAGGAAATTCAAGACCAGTCCCTGCAATAGAGTGAGATTCCATCTCAGAAACAAAAAAATAACAATATTTGAATATTTTCTGCTACAAAGCATTAATAAATTAGAGTGAGGAAGGCAAACAATGCACCCCATGCCTAACCTTCTTCCTCTGGTTCAAGTAGACTTTTCAAGAGTCAGGAGAACAAGCAGCCTCTTACCTTTGCAACCAGTGCCTTTAGGAGACCCCCCCACTGCACCCCAGAAGTGCATTTGGATCCTCCACATGCTGCTCCAGAAAAAAGGTGATGGCTTGGGTTCCCTCCACGGGTTGAAAATTCTGCCACTGGACAGCTTTCACACTGGCCTCTTAGAGTTCAATCCCGCAGCCTGACTTGTTTGGTTCAGGCCACATTACCATAGGTCAAGCCATAGCCACCTGCCATCCAGCTGTATTTCTGGGCTGGAAGGATGCAGAACAGGGCTTGTTGGCCTTTTAGTCCCAGGTTGTCTGTATCATTGGCTGTGACCCCTGTGTGCCACTTCCCTATGGATGTCATTGGTCTAGCAAGAAAGATGGACCATTGGTTAGGCTCAGGACCTGTAACCTGGGCTTGAGAGTTCAAATCCTGACTTTCCTCACCTATTTCCTCTGCAACCCACTGACTTAATTTATCTGGGTTTGGTTTTCTTTGCTGTAAAATGGGGGACCGTATACTACTGCATTCAGAGCATCACTATGGAAATTAAGAGTTAATATATGATGTCTATGTACACAGAGGTGAGCTGCTACTCTTGCTTTTTCAATGTCACATGATTTATAAATTGCATGCCATCCTTGGTCAGAGACCGTGATAAAATCATAATGATTTTAGCAAACAGACAAATAATCAAAAACATACACAGGTCAAGTCTTCCCATGCAGGAGGTCAGGAAGGTTTGTAGGTCTCAGATTGTTTCAGAACAGACTTGGGACTGATAGAACTTTTTGTGATATTTATCAGGCCCTCTCAGATCAAAAAAATAAAACTATTCTTCCAAAATTCATTTTTCCAGCAAAGGGTTCACAGTCATGGTCTACTTATGGACAAGGGAAGGTATCTGTTTAGGTTAGCTCAGTAAGAAAACAGCCCATATATCATTTAACACTTTTTTTTTTTTTTTTGCAACTTGGAATTGAACCGAGGTGCATGTGACCTCTGAGCCACATCTCCAGAACTTTTTTTTTTTTTTATTTCAACACAGGGTCTCACTAAGATGCTCAGGGACTCACACAGTTGCTGAGGCTAGCCTTCAAATTGAGATCTTCCTGCCCCAGCCTCCTGAGCTGCTGGCATGACAGGTGTGCACCAACTCACCTGGTTTGATAAAGATCTTACAAATAACAACTGAAGTTTCATCTCCCTCAACCTTATTTAGTTTTTTTTTTCCCAACATCAACTAATTTTTGGAAACTCATGAGAAAATAACGTGGGATGACACTGTGAGGGGTTATCTGACCCTGTGTAAACATGTCCTCGTCCTCCCCAGTGTGGATTGGAAGAACTGGATTATTCATTTTTTGGTACTAATCAGCATCACAGCACTGACGGTGCATAGCCATTTCCCACCAGCATCTGGACCACAAGGCGCACGGGATCCTTCTTCTGCATTTTACCATAAGAGGGGGAGATCATGCAGTCCAGAGAGTACATGACTGCAAAGAAACCCATGAGGAGCGGGATGGTCCTAGTGGCCCTCTGCTCTGGGGAGGCTTGTGCAATCCTGCTGGTGCTGTGAAGGTGCTGGCACTGCCTCTTATGCCTCCACAGGAGAGCCACCATGTACCCACTGGAGAGAGCCATGAGCCCGAGAAGGAAGATGTCCCAGAGTATTCCTACCAGGGAAAATAAGATCCTGTAATACTAACCTGAGGGGGAAACCCTGAAGGATTCAGTGGAAATCCAAACATCTGATGTGTCATTGGAATGACCTTCAATAGAGACAAAAATTCAAACATTAATGAACATGTTGAACACCCAGAGAAGGAGAAAGCACAACAGACTGTGCTGTGGGGACGTGAGCTTGAACTTGACCAGAAAGGAGCTTCTGGGGCTGAGGGTGGTGGCCTGCAGGACACTCAGCAGGCAGGTAGTGCTGACCAACAGGCTCCTCATCAGCCTGTACAGGTAGATGACTGTTTTACATGTGATGTCATTCCAAGTATCCTGAACCCCCAAAATGTCTATATCCAGGAACACCCTGATTATGAGCATCAGCAGATGAATCAGGGCCAGGCGAGCGATGGCCAGGTCCGTGGGCCTGGTCCTGCACTGGACAAGGAACGTGAGGATGTGAAAGAGGAGGAGGAAGACGTTGGCTGTGATCCCAAGGACAATTTGGGAAGAAAAGACATTTCTTACAGCAAGAAAAATGGAAAAGGTGATGCTCTTGTTCATTTTCTTTTTTTCTGGTGAAAGGTCATATAGAGTCCATGTCTGATGATCAAATAAAGATAAAATTCTCATCATCACAATGGTTACCAGCTTCAACCTCCCCACCCACCAAGTCGGCCCACCTCAAAATACGTGGGCACTTTTTTAATTCATCCTTTCCAAACTCTCAATACGCAAGCATAACATCTTTTCTGTGTATCTCCACTCATAGGGCCAGGATTAAATTTTCTCGGCATGTGCAGCAACCTGATAAAAAGCTCAGTAGGTAGCACCCAAAGTAAGTTCATGTGGTGCAGATGGCTGGAATGTCCACATAGATCTCTCAAGGAAAGAGTGTGGACACTGGATGAAGCCCAATACAGTTCTATATTTTCAGTGTTCTCTGTTCTGGATTGCTCATCACCAGTTTAGAGATAAAATATTAAAAATGTTAGCTCTGAACGCAGACTTCTTGAATTTGTTTTATATATATATATATATATATATATATATATATATATATATATATATATACATATACATATATACCAGATATCGAACCCAGGTTTACATAACCACTGATATTATTTTATATATATATATATATATATATATATATATATATATATATATATATATATATGATTATGCCAGAAAAAAACATATCTAAGTCGACAGAACCATCCATTTTTAGCAGGATTTAATATCATAATTTCTTTTCTGTCCAGGCTTTGGCATATGGAATAATGGGGGAAAGTAATCATGATTTTAGTGTGTGTGTGTGTGTGTGTGTGTATGTGTGTGTGTTTTAATCAGGAATTAAACCCAAAGGTGCTTAACCACTGTGCCCCATCCCTAGCTGTTTTATTTTTATTTTTTAATATTTATTTTTAGTTGTAATTGGACACAGTATCTTTATTTTTTTATATGGTGCTAAGGATCGAACCCAGGATCTTGCACATGCTAGGCAAGCACTCTACCGCTTAGCCACAACCCCAGTCCCTTATTTTTATTTTGAGACAGGGTCTCACCAAGTTGATGAGGCTGGCCTTGAACTTGCAAACCTCCTGTATCAGCTTCCAAAGCTGATGGGGTAACAGCATTTAACACAATTCAGCAGCACACCAGGAAAATCTTAAGTACTTTTGGGGTCAGAATTGTTATTTTTTTTTATTAGGAGAAAGGAATCCAAATTCACTCTGATAATGGAATTTATATAGGAGAACAAGATTTCATATCATCTTTTAGTAAGCAATGATATTTCTCCAGACAGAGAGAAAATAGTGTAGTAGAAAAATTGCTGGTGAAAATCTCTTGGTATAGCTCCCTATAGAATGAAGGTATTTTATTTATTTCCATCTTAATTCTGCTTTATAGCTATGAAGTGTGTAACATTTACAATGAGGAGAGCAACATATCCCCCCATTCTATCATCTAAAAAACAAGTGATTAAGAATAGCAATCACTCCCACAGCTACCTAGAAAATTATAGTTTGATAACATCAGTTATGAAGTGTGAGAAAAAAAAGCAAGGATTCCAGGCAATTTAAATGTTTTAGCCTAGTTAAATGATTGCTTTGAAATCTTTGTGGAAGTGTCATTGTAAATAGTGGAAATTAATTCATGAGATTAGAAAAATGTAATCTCTTCCAAATGATTCATTTGGTAAGAAGTTTTTTTTTCTTCACTCACATATTCAGCTAAAGAAGATTCCCTCCTCTTTCTGCTCAAGGAAAGCAAAAAGAAAAATGTTAATATAATGGTCTAAAGGCTCCACATTTGAAAAATCACAGATGGTTATTAGTAGGAACAGCGCTACAGGTAGCTATGGGTAGATGATGCCTATTCCTGTGTGCACTTGAAGTGAGTTGTAAGATATACTCTCACATTTTTACCCCAAAATACCTTACAGCAACGTAAACTGGATATGTAACACTTGAAGAGGCCTTTAAAAAATTACAGAAAATAAAATAATGATGATTCCCTTCTATCATGTTGTGAAATACAGGTTTGTCTTCAATTTAGTTTAATGCAGATTACAAAATAAAATGGAGAGCATAAAAAAACAGGAGAAACAGGCTACCTGATATACCTGTGGACGGAGGGCACAGGACTCTGGTTTTATCCCTGCCAGGGGGCGGGGATAGCCACACTGCATGCATCATTATGGGAGCGAGGGAAAGAGCCAGGAGGGGCCATGGACTTGCAAACACAGGTAGAGAACTGGGTTTTCCGGGGAGCATTGCCTGAAAACAACTGAAAAATCACTCTTTTTTTCTATAGGAGAAATTTCCTGGTTACAGCTGGAAAATCTTATCATTTTAGTAAAGTGCTGATCATGAGAAGTGGCAGAGTCAGATGCTCTCATGGGTCCCCCACAGGCATTAGCTCCCTGAAGCCCCAGTACACAGCAGGCAAAGAACCAGCTGGCTGTCTGCACACTGTGTGGGTCACACACGTGTGTATCAGTGAGAGCCACAGTGCCTTCCGTGGTTCACAGGTAGATGTTTTATAAAGAATGCATATGTTGCTACTTCTGTGCTAATTGATCAGTTTTGTTAGAAAACATCCTGAAAATATGGATATTTCATAAAAGCAAGTTAAAAGAAATCTTCTGAGCCTGTCCCCTCCCAGCTGTGCCTCACCTCACTCACAGATGCCAGCACTAGTCAGTCCATGAGATCAGGGTGCTGACAGAAGCCTGTCCAGCACCAGAATGATCCCAGACCCCCTCCTCAGCTCTGGGGAGAGAGGTGCTGCAGCAGCTCCTGGCAGCCCTGATGGGCCGAGCCCCAGGTCATGACTTAAACCCTGGTGGAAACAAGCTCTCCTCAGACTGAAGTTTCTGAATACGATGACTAAGTCCAAAAAGAATAATGTGGAAAAGAAGTTCAGGGACAGGTCCCAGTGAGGGAGGACCCAGTGGGGAACAACAAGGAAAGTCTAAGTGGGCAGACTAGAGGAGAAACCCAAGTGGAGAACAAATGGGAATGGAAATCTATTTCTTAAAAACGTATCCCCAGGGTCCTTAGAGCTAAGGGTGTGAGGTCCTTTCCAGGGAACTGTAACCCAGTACAGACGCCCTTTCCTGCCCTGACCAAGGAGCCATCACTTAAATATTTCACATTCTGCACCCCAGTTGGTGCACTTCAGTCAGTGGTGAGGAAAGCAGACCCTCAGGACCTTGGGTTTCTAGGGCCTGGGTGTGGAGAGACACCGGCTGGAGGGAGGGAGGGGGACATAGCTGCTTTCTCAGGTGCCCCATGGACACCGTCCTGTAAATACTGTGATTTGCAACCTCACTTCCTGATGTGCATTCGATACATGAAAGGGCAAATGTCATTTGTTTATTGCACAAATCAAGTTCACCATCACCTCTCCACTAACATTTTCTTTCTCCTTGATGACCTGGAGGGAGGACACCATGGGACCTTTGGAAGCCAGGAAGGGGTGGTCACTACTGTCCCTTGGTTGTGATATTAAGCAACAGCACCCCTAGTCCCTGCTCTAGTTCAAAACCATTGGGCAGTCAGAGCACCATTGGTTTACTTTTGTGATATCAAAATGGAGACAAAAATACATCATCATAAGAAAATGCTATTTGCTACTTCTCTAAAACGTGAGAATAAACTTTCTTTATAAGTATCATATTTGAAAAAAAATCATATCATTTCCTTCTGATCAATTAAAAGGTATTTTGGTATATATTATTATTTCTCAGTATCTAAGTATTAGAGGAAAACGCTTAAAGTATTTTGGATTGAGTTTTTTGAGACAAGAGAAGGAAAAAACCAAGTGTGTTTAATAAAATTCTGGGGTTAACATTTATCTCTTCCTGGGAGAATAGGAATATGGATTCATAATTCTGAAGCAGAAAATAACCAGGACCCTTATTAGTATGCACTTTGAAAACTAGTAGAGCAGCAAATTAAACTCCCTGTAGTCTGAGAACTGGATAGAAACCAAAATGATTTACTTAAAATATTTTTTTCTTGTTAAAAAATTAACAAATTTTCATGAGTCACCAAATTAACGGGCAAAATCTAGTAAGAACAAAACGTTCCTCTGAATTCCAAACAGTCCTCTGAGCTGTTGAGTGTGGGTAGAGCTGGATGCATAATTTATTGCTATGTTAGAACCTTATGTATCATTTGGTTATTTTGATACTTCAGCACAATCACAGAAGCCCCCTTACACACTGGTGCTGCATCTCAGGAAGAGAAAGGCACTTACCTGGGCAGGTCGCATAGGGAATCTGGGATCCTGAGCAGATCCTGCACTGTTTTAAGGAAAAGACGTCTTTAACTCACCTCTCTGTAGGGCTTTAATTTTAGTTTCTGCAAGAAGCAACTGGAGATCATAGAACTGTGGCGTCCCCCAGTGGAACATGTCACCTGACTCTTACTTTTACTTTAGTCTCTGGTGGATAGGAGCAACCTGGGGAGAATCGAACTCACAAATTTTCTCTTAATTCCCTGGACACATCTGTGTGAGGGATCTGAAGGCTCCCAATCATGTAGCCCACAAGCACTCTCTCCTTTTTTAAAACCCATATTCAAGTTAGTTCAAACCCATGTCATATATTGTAACACTTTTACTCTGGGACGGGTGGTTCCTGGATCCTCCCATGGATTCCAAGTGGGCTCTGGGGGTCCTCTCTCTAAAATGGGACACCATCTTCTTGGTCCACTCTCACACTGACTATGTGGTTGGGGTAATATGTCTTCTGGGATTTTCAAGCTCAGCCCCAGGATTTCACTTCTGTTTCAGGTTAAAAAAAATAACAAAATATCCATTATTACCATAGCAAAAGAAACAAACAAACAAAAAAACATTTGAAGTCAATTTCTTTTCATTCTTCAGGAATTCTCCAGGTCAACTCTTCAAAAAAATATGGTGCTGGGAATACTGGTCATCCATATGTAGTACAATAAAATTTAACCTCTATGCCTCCTCACCCTGCATAAAACTCAACTCAAAAATGAACAAAGACCAAGGTATAAGACCAGAAACCCTGTGTCCACTGTAAGAAAAATATAAGCCCATCTCAATATCATGTTGGTATAGGAACAGACTCCGTTAACAAGATCCCTAAAGAGCAAAAGGAAAATCAATAATCAGTAAATGGGAAACAATCAAGAATGTTGGGCTGGGGTTGTGTCTCAGTGGTAGAGCACTCGTCTAGCACATGTGAAGCCCTGGGTTCGATCCTCAGCATCACATAAAAATAAATAAGCAAAATAAAGGTGTTTTGTACAACTAAAAAATAAATATTTTTTAAAAAACAAGAATGTAAAGAGAGACCCAACAGGATGGGAGAATGTTTTTGCCATCTGCCCCTCAAATAGACACATTCATCTCCAGGATATGCGAAGAACTCATCTATTTGACACCAAGCAAATGGGCAAGGTAACTGAACAGGCACTTCACAGGAGAAGAAATACCAATGGTCAGCAAACATGGAAAGATGATCAACATCTCTAGCAATTAGAGAAATGAACATTAAAACTACACGGAAATTCCAGCTCAATCCAGTCTGAATGGCAATTATCAACGTAAGCAAGAATGCAGGGGGGAAATTTCACTCATACATTGCTGGTGGGTTTTTAAATTTTTGCAACTCCTACAGAGAGCTATATGGAGATTCTTCAGAAAACATGGAATGGAACCATCATTTGAATCAGTTATCCCACTCCCCAGTATATACCCAAAGGACTAAAAATCCACATAGTATAGGAACCTGGGGTTGTGGCTCAGTGGTAGAGTGCTGGCCTAGCCTATGCAAGGCGCTGGGTTCAAGACCTCAGCACCACATAAAAAATAAAAAATTAAGTTATTGTGTCCAACTACAATAAAAAATGTTTTTTTTTTTAAATCCACTGCAATACAGTAAGGCAGCCACATCCATGTTTAGAGCAGCTCAATTCACAACATCTAAGCTATGCAACCAACCGAACTGCCCTCCAAAAGATGAATGGATAAAGAAAATGTAGTATATATACACCATGGATTATTACTCAGTCAAAATAAAAAAGAAAATTATGGGCTTGAGTTGTGGCTCAGTGGTAGAGCACTTGCCTAGCATGTGTAAGGCACTGGGTTCAATTCTCAGCACTGAGTATAAATAAATGTTTTAAAAAGGTCCGTAGACAACTAAAAATATTTTTACCTGATTTTTATTTTTTAAATATATGACAGTGGAATGCGTTACAATTCTTATTACACATATAGAGCACAATTTTCCATAACTCTGCTTATAAATAAAGACACGAATTCGTGTCTTCATACATGTACTTTGGATAATGATGTCCATCACATTACTAACCCCCTGCCCCCTCCCTTCCCCTCCCACCCCTTTGCCCTATGTAGAGTTCCTCTATTCCTCCCATGCTCCCCGTCCCTACCCCACTATGAGTCAGTTACCTTATATCAGAAATAACATTGGGCATGTATTTTTGGGATTGGATAACTACACTTAGCATTATCTTCTCCAACGCCATCCATTTACCTGCAACATTACCTCCCTACAATGCTGAGCTCTGGCTTTGAACTTGGGATCCTCCTGCTTTAACCTCCCCCTCCAGCATGCCCAGCTTCTGTCCAAATTTTCTTTCACAGAGCAAGAATCATACCTGAGTCTAGACCCTGGTGCTTCCTGTGTGAAACCTCACATGCACTCAGCACGAACCTGGGGGACTACAGCTGCAGGCTTCACTCTTACTTTGGGGATGCAAACTGGCAGTAGAAGACAGGCAGGCTCCCACCAGCCTCATTTCCCATCTCTACCTGGTGACCTTGAGCAGGGGACTCCTCTCCAAGTTCCTTCTGGGGTGGAAGTGTCACTAAGAAGTCATTGAGAATCATTATTGTCCACCTGTCAGGTTTAGCAAAAGGAGCTGGGCGGAGCCAAAGTTCTGGGCGAAGCGCCCTGGGAGGCCAGCCCTTAGGAGCAGTGGGCGGGGCAGGGCCCAGAGAATGGGCAGAGCTGGGGGCAGAACCGAGCAGAGTGAGTGGAGCCCCACCCAGCAGGCGGAGCGGGGCGGGGCCTAGGGAAGCTGATGGGGCGCAGCAGAGCGAGGGGAGCCCAGCAAATGGGTAGAGCTGGGGGCGGAGCAGAGCGGGGCTAAGTGGAGCCCGACTAATGGCCAGGGCTGGGGACGGAACCGAGGTGAGTGAGTGTAGCCCCACCCCTAGGACCAGCAGGCGGGGCGGGGCGGGGCCTAGGGAAGTAGGTGGAGCGGAACAGACCGAGGGGAGCCCAGCGAATGGGCAGAGCTGGGGGCGGAGCCAAGCGGGGCTGAGTGGAGCCCCACCCCTAAAAGCATAGGGGGCGGGGCCAGCGGAATCACGTGGGAGGCGCCCCCTGCCCTGGGCTCCCCAGGAGAGCACCGCGCGGGAACAAGAAGCCTCTAGGGGAGCTGAGGGCGAGGCGGGCGCATGCGCACGCGGCTAAGGAACCCGAGAGGCGCGTGTGACTGGAAATCCCGTCAGAGGTCGCAGTGGACCAGCGGGGAGCTGGCCCTGGGGCTCCCGCGGCCCGAGATGTGACCCCAGAGTCTGCTCCGCTGGCCGCAGTTCCCCCCTCACATGGGAGACCGCGAGGGAGGTTGAGGACCCGCTGCGCAGCCTCCTTTGTCCCTCCTCACGGACGCGGGGGACTCTCCGTGTGTCCAGTTGGGTTGGGGTCCGGGGGTCTCTGAGAGGGTCCTGAGACGTCGCCTTGGAGACTTGGTTTCTGGGCGCCACCGTGGTCCCGGCGTGTCGCGGAGACCCTCCTGGTGCCTGCGGTGTAGACGGCGTGACCTGGAGGCCCAGAGGGTGGCGTGTGGCGCAGCTGTCACCGCTGGTCCTGTCCAGGCCCCAGCGGTCCCCCGCACTGACCTGGCAGGACGTCCTGGCCCTGGGCAGGGGGAGAAGAGCAGACGAGAGCCGGCTCGACCCTGCCAGGGCGACCTTGGGGACTCGCTGTAGCTGTGAGCAGGACACAGGCAATGCCACCTCTCATTCTGGGCAGAGGCCAGCACAGCTCCGGGGTCTCTAAGGGACGGTATGGCGTGGCGGGTGAGGAGGGGAGGGGTCAAGGGTGACATCAATGTCGTGGAGACGGACGAGTGACAGTTTTGTCCTATATAAAACAGTCAACACTTCATGTCGCAGGCTCCGCCCTGGACACAGGTGAAGACCCCTGGCCAGCAGTCCCTGTGTCCCCTGGGATCCCCTGCTGTTCCTGGTCTGGCCCGAGAGTCCAGTCGCTGAGCAGGCCAGACACTAGATGGCACCAGAGCTGCGCAAGCGCCAAGCAGGCGCGGGCTCCTTTAGATCCCTGATGTCCTGAGACACCCTCAGTGGGGATGTTTCCGCTGCTGAGCTGTCACACTGTCACCTCTCATAGTGTCACTCAGCTGCCCCAAGACCCTCCTACTTGAGATAAAGGCCTCCTTCAGGAGCTGGCCCTCGCCGCCTTCTACAGTTGCATCCCCCTGAGACCCCAAACTTCTAAGGACAGCTGTCAACCTATCCCACCTGGTGCTTGCTCCCTGTGCTTAGTGTCATTTCCGCCGTTAGACGTGCTGAGCTGCACATTGGACACCAGGTGACGCCAGAGCTGCGCATAAACTCTCCCTGAAGCCACAGCCTTGGGCTCTGGGCTCATCAGCCTGGTTCCTGGAAAACCTTCAGGATTCATCTTAAGAGCAGCAAATAGTTTTAGTGTAACTCAGTGAAGTTGATGCATGGAATAAATTTTCCCGCCAGGAAAGGTAGGATTATTACACTCTGCCCGGAGTGTTTTGGGTCCATCTTCTTGGAAAGCAAAATACACAATTAGATCCCCAAGTGAGAGGAGAGTCTGAATTCAGCCTTGACCTCTCCCTACAACTGTCATTACCGGGATGTTTCTGGAATCCCTGCCAATGTTGGGGGCATTTTCTTCTCTTTTGGGGGGTTCTTATTTTGATAAGCCATGACATATTTAATCAGAAGCATCCCCACCCGATGAGTCCCATTAGTGTTCTACTAAACTAATACAACATAAAGATCAAGTATTGTCATTTGGTTTCTAGAAAAGAGTTTCAATTCAAATGTGTGAGCCTGTGTATTGCTTGCTATCTGAGAAGAGATCATAAAATAAAATTGCATCCAAAATCATAATAGTGGATGACACCTTTTTTTTCTTTATTTCTTTTTGGGAGGTGGTTGGCATTGGAGATTATACCCATATATGCTTAGCCACTTGACCCACATATCCAGCCATTTGTCTGTATATTATTTTGAGACAGGGTCGTCCTAAGTTGGTGAGACTGGGTTTTAACTTGCAATTCTCCTGCCTCAGCTTCCTGAGCTGCTGGGATTACAGGCTTGCAAGGTCCCATCTGGCTTACCTCTTTCAAAAAAATACATTTTAAAGTATACATTTAAATATACATTTGTGACATGTAAGGTACTTATACACAATCAATCACTTGCTTCTATAAAGCCTTCGTTTTGCAAGATGCCTTTGAGAGTTTCATAGGGCAAATGCCTATAAGTCTTGTTGGGGTTTTCCACAAACCTTAGGCCCAAAGGAATTCTGTGGGACCTGAGAATTCCTTTTAGGAGTGTCCCCTGCAGGGTTTTGTCTTTTTCTGTGTCTCAGTCTCAGTTTCTTTATTTGTAAAATGGGGCTCGTGATCTCTGCTTCGTGGTGTTGGGAGAATTCAGCCAGATGTTAGTAGGGGACAGCTGACTTAGAAGGCCCCTTAGGTGCTGAACCCATAGAACGTGTGCTGTCAATCCTTCATCCCCTCTTAGAGTCTGTGGCAGTGAGATTGAGTGGGACATTTATATGAAGAACATCATGGGGACTTTAATAGGA